>NC_069502.1:388742841-388863212 GCF_027579735.1 Bombina bombina | reverse complement strand
CAAGTACAATTGTCAGTTGGAAATTTATAAATTGTGTGTTTCCAACCTTTGCTTGCTGCATATGTTTTTATACATCTGTGATGACTTATCAATATGTTTGATATGCTTTATTTACAATCCACTGCAGTGGTGTATTCTAGAGATAATAAGTAATTTCTAGCTGTTTATTTTGTGGTAGCAATTTTTTGCAATAAACTGTTTGCATGTGTTTAGTCTGTGCATGTGCAGTTCATTTTTTGGATTTTATGCTGTTCTGCAGTCTTACATATCTAAGAAATTGGATTAAATGGGTTATAAAATTGAGTGCTGAAATCCCCTACTTTAGCTATGGTATCTCATATAGCTCTGCCATTTTCTCTTATCTATAAAGTACTGGATTAAATAATTTTTTGAGGGGTCTGCACCACGTCTGATTTCAGCTGACCCTGAGTCATTCGGTGTACACATACATAATTTTATCAGAGTAAAAATTCCTGTGTCTTTGTATAAAGATAGGTTCTGTTTTTTTTGTTTTTCTTCCACAATTTTTGAATTGATATATATATATATATATATACACGCACACACACACATACACGCACACAAACATTCACACACACATATACACACGTACACTGTTTGAATGTATGTATATATATTTATTAATATATTAGTGTTGCACACAAGCGGTACCGAGCCTGCACACAAAAAAAAAATTATTGCCCACAATGAAAAAAAATTAGAGGGAACATTGCTCACAAACGTTTTTGTTCCTTTTGTCAGAATAGAGAACAAAAAACCTCTCCTTCCCCTAAGGCCTCTGGCTTTAATTGGAGACCATCTCTGAATAGGAATAAATCCAAGGCTTTCAAAAAACCTAATCCAGCCCCTAAAACTGCATGAAGGTGCGGCCCTCAATACAGTTCAACTGGTGGGGGGCAGATTGAAATTATTTCAACACATTTGGACAGTCTCTGTTCAAAACCAGTGGATTCAGAATATTGTTTCTCAGGGGTATCAAATAGGCTTCAGAATGAGACCTCCCATAGGAAGATTCTTTCTTACTCATGTTCCAACAAACCCTGTGAAGGCTCAGGCTTTTTCGCAAATGTGTTTCAGACCGGGAGCTTTCAGTGGTGATTGTTCTAGTTCCTCTGCAGAAAGGGGGTTTGGATTTTTATTCAAATCTATTCATTGTCCCAAAGAAAGAAGGTCCGTTCAGACCAATTCCAGTCCCAACTTTCAAGATGGTGACTATAAGGACTATTCTGTCTTTCTCTTGTAAGGTGTATCCAGTCCACGGATCATCCATTACTTGTGGGATATTCTCCTTCCCAACAGGAAGTTGCAAGAGGATCACCCACAGCAGAGCTGCTATATAGCTCCTCCCCTAACTGCCATATCCAGTCATTCTCTTGCAAGCTCTCAACATAGCTGGAGGTAGTAAGATGAAAGTGGTGTAATATAGTTCGTTTTTTCTTCAATCAAAAGTTTATTGTTTTTAAATGATTTAATGATAGTGTAGTGTTAAGTGTATTTGTAACTTAGGTTAGGATTTATTTTACAGGTAATTTTGTACTTATTTTAACTAGGTAGCTATTAAATAGCTATTAACTATTTAATAGCTATTGTACCTAGTTAAAATAAATACAAAGTTGCCTGTAAAATAAATATAAATCCTAAAATAGCTACAATGTAACTATTAGTTATATTGTAGCTATATTAGTGTTTATTTTCTAGGTAAGTATTCAGTTTTAAATGTGAATAATTTATTTAATAATAGTAAATTTATTTCGTTTAATTAAAATTATATTTAAGCTAGGGGGGTGTTAGGGTTAAAGTTAGGTTTAGGGGTTAATAACTTTATTATAGTAGCGGCGACATTGCGGGCGGGAGATTAGGGGTTAATTGTAGATAGGTGGCGGCGATGTTAGGGAGGGCAGATTAGGGGTTAATACAATTTATTATAGTGTTTGCGAGGCGGGAGTGTGGCGGTTTAGGGGTTAATACATTTATTATAGTGGCGGCGAGGTCCGGTCGGCAGATTAGGGGTTAATAAGTGTAGTTAGGTAGCTGCGACATTGGGGGGGCAGATTAGGGGTTAATAAATATAATATAGGTGTCAGCGATGTTAGGGGCAGCAGATTAGGGGTTCATAGCTATAATGTAGGCGGCGGCGGTGTCCGGTCGGCAGATTAGGGGTTAAAAATGTTATTAGAGGGTTTGCGATGTGGGGGGGGGCTCGGTTTAGGGGTACATAGGTAGTTTATGGGTGTTAGTGTACTTTGTAGCACAGTAGTTAAGAGCTTTATGTTCCGGTGTTAGCCCATAAAGCTCTTAACTACTGACTTTTTTTGGCGGTATGAGTCTTGTCGGTAGAGGCTCTACCGCTCACTTCTTTCAAGACTCCAAATACCAGCATTAGGCAAATCCCATTAAAAAGATAGGATACGCAAATGACGTAAGGGGATCTGCGGTAGCCTGGAGTCGCGGAACTAAGGTATGAGTGAGGTGGGAGGGGTTTTTATAGGCATTTTGAGGTTTTGGAAACTTTGCCCTCTCCTGGTAGGAATGAATATGCTATATGTCACTAGATCATGGACTCTTGCCACTATGAAAGAAATGAATTTATCAGGTAAGTTCTTACATAGATTGTGTTTATATGTTTTGAAATGCATATTTACACATATGTATATGTATACATTTATATACATCCATATTTATAGACATACCAATATGAATAAATGTCAGGGTGTCTAACACCTGACATCTTGTAACTTTGAGCCCCTTTAACTTAATTGTGCAGTATTTTTAAATAAAAGTTTATATTAGACTGTGTTAATGAGTGTCAATGTACGAATACATGCATCTTTTAGGTGTTTTGTGACTCTTTTTGTCGCTTAACCAGAGGTGATGTTAGAGAGAGCATTTGAAAATTAAGATTTTAGTACCTGTCTTTCCCATACTCTAGTTGGCTGCTGTTGATTCTTGTTTTACATATCTTTTCTTTATAGAATACAAAAGTATACATATTTTTAGTATAGGTGGTGATTTTAGCAGGAACATGGGCTATTTCAAATGACAAAATAAAGGTTAATGGGCTATTTGTAATCAATTAAATGAATATTAAACAGTGGTATACATAAATGTTAAATCAAAAGAAACATAAAAAGAAACAGATTAGGTATAAAACGGCACACAACACGATTCCTTGCAAAATGAGCACCTAGAAATTCTCAATGTAGCCACTGCCCTCAGGGTGATAAGAGAGCTGACATGTTGGCCACTTAGGTTGCATTCTGCCTGTTCTGAGTATGGGAAAATCTGACTCCCTGTTTATCTAGACTACTCACTTAATAGTAAACCAGCTCATGTTGTTCTATAAGTCTTATGACATCAAGCTAGATAAACCTTTGTGTAGATACCATAGCCTCCTTATAGGGCTTTGACGGAAAGTAATGGGCACTGCACAAATGAAGTTTAGAAATAAAAGGTAATATTAGTTTAAAATGATGAGTAATACTTATTGCAATGATTTATATTATGAATAAGCTATATCTTAGGGCTTAAATAGACAGTTTCATATCCCCTTAAATACACTCCAGCAGGTAAAATGGATCATTGGGAGCTCATTTAAAGGGAGACATTTTATAGTATTCGTGCTGCGGAATCTGTTTGCTCTCTACAAATAACCAATAATAATAATAGTACAATGTACCTTAAAATAAGCCAATTGTTACACTTGAAAAATAAACAAAAGTGAGAATGCAATTCCATTTTTTTAATTGGCATTTTAATTTTGCAGTGCTCTGTGGGATATAGAAACTGGACAGCAGACCACAACCTTCACTGGACACACTGGAGATGTGATGAGTCTGTCTTTGAGTCCTGATATGAGAACGTTTGTTTCTGGTGCTTGTGATGCTTCCTCCAAACTGTGGGACATCAGAGATGGGATGTGCAGACAATCCTTCACTGGACATGTCTCTGATATCAACGCAGTCTGTGTAAGTAACATGCAAATTAGAAACTATGGCAGAGAACTTCCACAAAGACCTGGGAATGTGCATTGTTTCTAATGCACGTATTTACTGGGGTTTTATCCACCAGAGTAACATAGGCTTATGACTTGCAGCTACTTTACAGGTGATGGAGACTTGAACTTAGAGGGATAATGGATGACTGAGAAAATATGCATGTGTACTAGACGTGCATTTGCCAGTTGCGCTCACTGCCGAATGTAGAAGAAGGCAGTTACTTGCAACATTCGGCTCTTTTCAGAGCCAGTTTTCTTCTTGTGATAGTGCAACACACTACCATCTGAATTTGCACATATCTTAGTGTGTTGCACTTTCACAAGAATGAATCCGGCTCTTAATAGAACCGCATGCAGTGAGCGGCCACCTTCTTCTGCATTCGGCAGTGAACGAAACTACTGATAGTGTTTGTAGCAGGCAGCCTAATGGTAGATGCACTTTGAACTACTGGGAATCTACAATTCACAGAGTGGATAGCTTCTATGCACATGATATTTTATTAACAACTGCATAGTTCCCACACTTAAAGAGCTGGAGTGGGGACATATGACAGAAATAGTAGGAGTAGTGGTGTCCTCAGACCACTGAAAGACTTTCTGGAACTGCTCTTCACCCTCTGACACCAATACATTTTGTCATAAATGCCTGCAATATTTAAAAATATAGCACGGTCTCCCTACTCCTACCCTAAGCTCACCTCACAATAGATTTAAAGAAATTATAATAAAAAACACACAGGTTTAAAAAATGTTTTCCTTCAAAGTTATCGAGAGTCCATGAGCCATTACTCCTGGGAATTATACTCCTAGCCACTAGCAGGAAGCTAAGATCCCAAAACTCCAAAGAGCCCTTAAAACCCACCTAACTGAAAACTAGTCTTATCTTTGCCTTTGCAGGAGGAAGGTGAAGAAGGAAGATGCTCCAGGTGAAGGGTGCTCAGACCGATTTGAAGCACAGTTTTCCCCTCCGAGAGCTGCTGTTTGGACACAGGGATGTCTTTGGAGTATGGGTAGTGGCACAAACAACATCCTATGGGAGTTAGTCGCAGGCTTGTTGCAGGGATTTGTTTCTAACCTCCCCTTTTGGTTTAACGTTATACTCTATAAATTTAGATCCTCTGCTGTCACGTGTTCAGCACTGGATTGGCTATCTACTGGAAGTAGTTCCTGCTGCCTATGGCAAGACCAGTAGTATGGGTGCCTTTCAGGTAAGTGTTGGGTTTGTTGTTGGGGCACTTGCTTAACCTGTAGTCTATTACTGACTTATGGGTATATCAGATCCTTGGGTACCATTATGTCAGGCATTTTAGGTTTGGGCATAGAAGTACCTTATTTCACCCTATTATTGGCCTTGAGGTATGTTAAGAACAGTTAAGTATTAATGATTGCTCATTCTTTCTCGCTTATTATTTGTTAGAGTGCATCTACTTGTTTGTGTGCATCAGTTTGTTCACGTGCTGGCTTGTTTGCGCACGCGTTTGTGTTTTTTTTTTTTCACTCTGCAGGTTTTTGTGCACTCTTTCTTGGTTAGCGGGTGTCGGCTTATGCACATGTTGGCATTTGTTTTGCTCTTTTAATTAGCGCGTGTTGTTTTTTTGGCTTTTTTAATCTCTACGCTTGTTGTGCACAAACCAGTGGGTGTACTATTTGACGTTTACGCATAGATTTTTTATTAGTGTTTATTTTTCCACACGCTTAGTCTTGCGTGCGGATCTGTATATTTGGACTGTCATTGGGTTAGCGCTCATCCGATACTGAATGGATATTTAACGCTCCTGAAGTTTGCTTAAGCCTCTGGTGAGGGGATAAGATTTTAATAGCTGCTTTAGTTACCCTACCTTTATTGCTATTTTTAAATAATTGACTACATTTTGATTTTCTCATTGCCTGCATGTTACAGTTTCGGAATATTTACATATCCTGAGCTGTCTTTACGGTTTCTGGGATCCTTCGTCTTCAGATACCTTGTAGGGTGCGGATGCACTTTGTTTAGAGCATTCTCTTCTCTGTTTCAGTCTCTGGGTCTTGATCCCGGGGATTCTGTGCAAACTGGGTTTTGGGCGTTGCCTCCTTTGTTCTGCAAGATCGGTTGGGTTTCTGTTGGCTTGGCCCTGCTTTCTCTGTTTGTTTGTTTGTTTTTTTACCTTGGGGCTCATTTGGGCCCTCTTTATGCTCTTCATTTGTACTCTAATTGTGGTTCTTTGGAATCCTTTATCAGATGTCTGCTCCGTGTCCTTTCCCCTTTTTGGGGAATATGGTTATTGATCCCTTTCTTTAGTAAGGGGTGTGTTATTAGGAGACTGACTACCGGTTGACGGTGTCTCTCTTGGAGGCTTTTTGGCTCAGTCGAGTCTAGTTCCTGCGGTCTCTAGCAAGGCTTCTGGACTATCTGTTGGTCAGTGTCCTTGGGCCTTTTTTTCAAAGTTTTTTTTTTTCTTGTCTTCGGACGAAACTGGGTTTTGTGGTGTAGGGTTTTTTAGTCCTGGTGCCCTCAGAATAGGCCGCCTTTTTTACCCTCCTTTTTTAGCATTCAGTGTCCTCTATAGCTTGGGTATTTCCCAAAAGTAATGAATGCAGCTGTGGACTCTTTCTGTTTATGAAGAATAACTTAAATTATGCTTACCTGATAATTTTCTTTTCTTCAGACGGAAAGAGTCCACAGCTCCCTGCCTGTAATTTTCTGGGGGGCTTCTGTTATTTTTGTTCTACTGGCACCTTTTCACGCTATGTTTCATCTTATGTTCCTTGTCCCTTGGCAGAATGACTGGGGGATGGGGGAAGTGGGAGAGATATTTAAGCTTTTGGATGGGGTGTCTTTGCCTCCTCCTGGTGGCCAGGTATTGAATTCCAAAAAGTAATGAATGCAGCTGTGGACTCTCTCCGTCAGAAGAAAAGAAAATTATTAGGTAAGCATAATTTAGGTTTTTCTTCTGACCACAGTCCACAGCTCCCCGCTCATGTTTTTATGTGGGGCGGCCGTGTTTTAGTTTTTTATTCTTCTGGCGCCTTTTTTTTCACCTGATATTTCTCCTACTGTTCCTCGTTTCCTTGGCTGAATGACTGTGGGATAAGGGAAGTGGGGGAGGTATTTAAACCTTTGGCGGGAGGATTAGTAGTGCCCTGGGGAACTGCTTGTGTAATCGGAGATGATTGCAAGGAACGCACCTCGCCGGGCTATGAATCGTCAGAGGTGGACGGCTCAGTCCTACTAGATATTTTATTATTTTTAGCTATAGCAATATTGTCAAAGCATGTTTAACAGAGTTAAACAGGTGGTTCAACTGGACCTTCCTCACAAATATACACAGTTACTAGGTTTAGATAAAGAGGGAGTATCCTCCAACATATCAGAGTCCTCCATAGCATGTGCCTTTATTGCATACTTGATAAAAAGTTAAATGGCAGCTTTATATCCCAATGGCCAGGGGGGATTAATCCACCTCCTATGACCCGGACTACAAGAAACAACTTTAGTCTCCTCTGAACGCATTTCGAGAAAGAGAGGAAGTTAGAGGCCACACCCGGTCACATGGAGTGATATGCAGGACCCGCCCCTGCACTCGAGAGAGAAACCCGCCAAAAAAGCCCGCCTCAATCTCTCGCTAAGTGAACTGACTGTTCTACACTGACAAAGCCTCATCTCACACAAATGCAGCAGAACACAATAAACAATATTATGCACCATAAAATCCCCCCTGTTCAATAACCCTCTTCAGAGGGTATTACCCTAGATTCTATAAAGATAAAGGAGCCACACTGTGACCATGTCTTCTTACGTTATCAAATAAATATATAAATGAAACGATCTTACCAGAATAAACGTCATGTAACACGAACACAGCCCTTCAAGTTTGACAGGGTAGTGGCATCGCTCCTGACTTGAGAGAAGAAAAGCAGGCAGCGAAACTATTCATCGCTGATTGCTAATGGAGCTGTTAATCTGAGTTGGGATGGGTTCGCAGAAAGACTCTTCCCCCATCTCCGGACTCTAACATTCACCCATGCTCTCACTGAGAGGCTGGCAGGGCTACTTAAAACTCCAGTCCCATTTTGAAGAGTACTCCATAAGAGACTACTCCGAATCTTCTGACACTTCTCTGCCAACCTCCTGTGATGAAAGGTAAAGAATGACTGGGGGATGAGGGGAGTGGGGGGGAGGTATTTGAGCCTTTGGCTGGGGTGTCTTTGCCTTCTCCTGGTGGCTAGGTTCTGCATTCCCAAAAGTAATAAATGTAGCTGTGGACTCTCCCCATCAGAAGAAAAGAAAATTATCAGGTAAGCATAATTTATGTTTTTGGCCAGAAACTCTGACATAATTGGCTGAACCGCCCCATGTGACCTACAGAGGAAGGCAGATCCGCTGAGATTGTCAGAACGGTAACTGCCTGAGACCGGTTGGAACTTATCCCGGCGAGGTAATGTTTGAAAATTAGGCTCAACTAACACAGGAGTTTTTGAGGTACGAGTGATGTGTATTGCATTTGTGGAAACTATCTATGGTGGCCTCATGAAGTGACAGATCTAACTGTAAGCACAGGTGAGACCTGGATAGCAGCTTGGTAGTGCGGTTACTGCACCTGTTACAGCAGAACCAAATATTATAGCACTTGAGTATATAAGCCAAACTATGTTAGACCTGGAGAGCAGTTTATTTACTGCGGTTGTTTGACTTACATGAGCGAATTGACTTTTAGAATTTTCTCTCATATGCAATACCTGGGCTATATTTATGATTTTTTTTTATGGATCTGCTTGAATTAAGTATGTCATTTTCAGAATTTGATTTGCCTTTCGTATGTTCCTGTACTATTTTTCTAGACAATTTGTGTTTGGAAAGAATATAAATTAAAAAAATCTTTTTTAAATAAATGATGATTTAAAAGAGTGCTAAATTCCCTTTCTTTAAAAAAAAAAAAAAAAAGGATGGTTAATAAACTAATAATAATTGATACTTTCTGTTTACATAATATTGATATCATTCTTAAAGGGTCTTCACCACTAGTACACTCTTTATATAAAAGCATAATAAAAATATGTAATTCTAAACATCCTCTCTCCTACATTAGTTTATATAAAACACAGATAGACCTCTCTTTATAGGCAGTCGCCTCCTGAATTAACCAAACTCCATGTGCTCAGTGGGACCCCCAGACTGCACCCCAACCTGAAAGACTTGCATCTGTCGAGATCACTGTCCAATTTGGGCGGACAAAGGATGCCCCCAGAATAATGGATGCATGATTGATCCACCAGGAAAGGGATTTTCTGGTTTTCTCATCCAAAAGAATCTTTTGCGTCAACTGAGTGTAATTCCTGCACCACTAACGGAACATACAAAGCATCAGGGACCTCGTGTGAACACGAGCAAAAGGAATATCATCTAAAGCAGCTATCATCAGACCTAAAACTTCCATACAAGGAGCTACAGAAGGAACTGACAGAATGAGGTTTGCTGAATTTTGACTTGGGCCGAGAGCAATTCCCTTCATCCAGGGGAATGGTCTCCATCTGGAAGTCTTCAGTCAGATTGTAGACCTGTGGGATCTTCCAGAAGTAGATCTGATGGCTTCTCATTTGAACAACAAGCTACCCAGATACTTTGTGAGGTCCAGAGATCCTCAGGTGGAGTTTGTGAGTGCTCTAGTAGCTCCTTTGTTGTTTCTTCTGGCTTACATTTCTTCTACTAGATACGACGAGTCCACGGATTCATCCTTTACTTGTGGGATATTATCCTCCTGCTAACAGGAAGTGGCAAAGAGCACCACAGCAGAGCTGTCTATATAGCTCCTCCCTTGACTCCACCCCCAGTCATTCTCTTTGCCTATACTAGTAATAGGAAGAGGTAAAGTGAAAGAGGTGTTAAAATGATAGTTTTTATTTTCTTCAAGCAAGACTTTTTTATTTTAAATGGTACCGGTGAGTGCTATTTTCTCTTGTTAAGTGTGTTCAGTCCACGGGTCATCCATTACTTATGCGATATATTCTCCTTCCCAACAGGAAGTTGCAAGAGGATCACCCAAGCAGAGCTGCTATATAGCTCCTCCCCTCACATGTCATATCCAGTCATTCTCTTGCAACCCTCAACAAAGAAGGAGGTCGCGAGAGGAGCTGGAGTTTTTACTTAACTGTTAACTATTCTTCAATCAAAAGTTTGTTATTTTAAATGGCACCGGAGTGTGCTGTTTTTCTATCTCAGGCAGTATTTGGAAGAAGAAACTGCCTGCGTTTTTTATCTGTGATCTTAGCAGGCGTAACTAAGATCCACTGGCTGTTCTCGACATTCTGAGGAGTGGGGTAACTTCAGACTGGGAATAGCATGCGGGGTCCTCCGCAAATGAGGTATGTGCGGTACTTTATTTTCTGGAAATGGAATTGACTAAGAAAATACTGCTGTTACCGTATGATGTAAATACAGCCTTAAATGCAGTAGTAGCAACTGGTACCAGGCTGATAAATGTATGCGCAGTCGAGTTATATTCTAGGGACTAGAATTTGACTGAGAAAATACTGTTAACACTGAAATAATACTTAAGCCTTCTCTGCAGTGGTAGCGACTGGTAGCAGGCTTAGTGATAGCTTTGCATGACATTGAAAAATGTTGTTTTTTAATAAAACGTTTACTGGCATGTTATTCGTTTTTTTGTGAGGTACTTGGTGATAAATCGCTTTGGGCATGATTTTTTCCACATGGCTAACATATTTTTTTGCATGGAATCCGTTATATCAGGGCTCCCACTGTTGTGATTGGAATGGGAGGACCCTTGTTTTAGCGCCTTATTGCGCAGTTAAAATTATTGCACAGTCTTTCTGCTTCTTCCTCCTTGATCCAGGACGTCTCTAGAGAGCTCAGGGGTCTGCAAATTTCATTTGTGAGGGAGGTAATAAGTCACAGCAGATCTGTGACAGTGTGCTGACTGTGATTAAAAGCGTTAAATCTTAATTGATATCTGTTTTATCCGTTTTGGGTATCGAGGGGTTAATCATCCTTTTGCTAATGGGTGCAATCCTCTGCTTGTTAAGAATTGTTTACTTATATCTGTATTTTTGAAGCGCTGCAGCGTTTTTTATATTGCTTGTAAAACTTATTGAAAGTGATTTCCAAGCTTGTTAGTTTCATTGCTAAGTCTGTTTTAACATGTCTGATTCAGAGGAAACTGTTTGTTCATCATGTTCAAAAGCCAATGTGGAGCCCAATAGAACGATGTGTACCAATTGTATTGATATTGCTTTGAATAAAAGTCAATCTGTACCGATAAAGAAGCTATCACCAGACAACGAGGGGGAAGTTATGCCGCCTAACTCTCCTCACGTGTCAGTACCTGCGTCTCCCGCTCGGGAGATGCGTAGGATTGAGACACCTAGTACATCTAGGCCCTTACAAATCACTTTACATGATATGGCTAATTTTATGAAAGAAGTATTATATAATATGCCCGAATTAAGGGGTAAACGCGATAGCTCTGGGTTAAGGACAGAGCGCGCTGATGACACGAGAGCCATGTCTGATACTGCGTCACAACTTGCAGAACATGAGGACGGTGAGCTTCATTCTGTCGGTGACGGTTCTTATTCGGGGAGACCGGATTCAGAAATTTAAAATTTTAAATTTAAGCTTGAGAACCTCCGTGTGTTACTAGGGGAGGTATTAGCGGCTCTGAATGATTGCGACACGGTGGCAATTCCAGAGAAATTGTGTAGGTTGGATAGATACTATGCGGTACCGGTGTGTACTGACGTTTTTCCTATACCAAAAAGACTTACAGAAATTATCAGTAAGGAGTGGGATAGACCCGGTGTGCCTTTTTCCCCTCCCCCGATATTTAGAAAAATGTTCCCTATAGACGCCACCACACGAGACTTATGGCAGACGGTCCCTAAGGTGGAGGGAGCAGTTTCTACGTTAGCCAAGCGTACCACTATCCCGGTGGAGGATAGCTGTGCTTTCTCAGATCCAATGGATAAAAAATTAGAGGGTTATCTTAAGAAAATGTTTGTTCAACAGGGTTTTATATTGCAGCCTCTTGCATGCATTGCGCCTGTCACGGCTGCAGCGGCATTCTGGTTTGAGTCTCTGGAAGAGGCGATTCGCACAGAGCCGTTGGATGAGTTAGAACCCTTAAGCAAGCTAATGCGTTTGTTTCAGATGCCGTAGTACATCTAACCAAACTTACGGCTAAAAATTCCGGATTCGCCATTCAGGCGCGCAGAGCGCTCTGGCTTAAATCCTGGTCAGCGGATGTAAGTTCCAAGTCTAAACTGCTTAACATTCCTTTCAAAGGGCAGACCTTATTCGGGCCCGGCTTGAAGGAAATTATTGCTGACATTACGGGAGGTAAGGGCCACGCCCTTCCTCAGGACAGGGCCAAACCAAAGGCCAAACAGTCTAATTTTCGTGCCTTTCATAACTTCAAGGCAGGAGCAGCATCGACTTCCTCCGCTCCAAAACAGGAAGGAACTACTTCTCGTTACAGACAAGGTTGGAAAGGCAACCAGTCATGGAACAAGGGCAAGCAGGCCAGAAAGCCTACTCCCGCCCCTAAGACAGCATGAAGTCGGGGCCCCCTATCCAGAGACGGATTTAGTGGGGAGCAGACTTTCTCTCTTTGCCCAGGCTTGGGCAAGAGATGTGCAGGATCCCTGGACGTTAAAGATTATCTCTCAGGGATACCTTCTGGATTTCAAATCCTCTCCTCCACAAGGGAGGTTCCATCTTTCGAGCTTATCGACAAACCTAGTAAAGAGAGAGGCATTTCTACAATGTGTACAAGACCTCTTAATCATGGGGGTGATCCACTCAGTTCCGCGATCGGAACAGGGACAAGGATTTTACTCAAATCTATTTGTGGTTCCCAAAAAAGAGGGAACCTTCAGACCAATCTTGGACTTAAAGATCTTAAACAAATTCCTAAGGGTACCATCGTTCAAGATGGAAACCATTCGAACCATCCTACCCATGATCCAAGAGGGTCAATATATGACCACAGTGGACTTAAAGGATGCTTACCTTCATATACCGATTCACAAAGATCATTATCGGTACCTAAGGTTTGCCTTTCTAGACAGGCATTACCAGTTTGTGGCTCTTCCCTTCGGGTTAGCCACGGCCCCGAGAATTTTTACGAAGGTTCTGGGCTCACTTCTGGCGGTACTAAGACCACGAGGCATAGCGGTGGCTCCGTACCTAGACGACATTCTGATACACGGCATGATAAGACACATATATGATAAAATTGTGATAATTATAACATTTTAAAGCAGTTTTGGAAAAATTGTACGCTTTTTTACTCTTAAAAGCGCAGTACCGTTTTTCACTAAATTAAGGTTTTTTCAAGACTTTTTGTGGTCATTACTAGCCTGTTTCAACATGTCTGACATTGAGGAAAGTCCATGCTCTATGTGTTTAGAAGCCATTGTGGAACCCCTATTTAAAATGTGTCCCTTATGTACTGAAAGGGCCTTACATTGCAAAGAACATATTTTAGCTGATAAAAGTATGTCTAAGGATGATTCTCAGTCTGAAGAGAATCAGGTTATGCCATCCAATTCTCCCCAAGTGTCACAACCTTTAACGCCCACTCAAGCAACGCCAAGTACTTCTAGTGCGTCTAATTATTTTACCCTACAAGATATGGCTACAGTTATGTCTACTACCCTTACAGAGGTATTATCTAAACTACCAGGTTTACAGGGTAAGAGCAGTAGTTCAGGTATTAGAGTAAATGCTGAGCCCTCTGATGCTTTATTGGCCAACTCCGATGTACCCTCACAGTGTTCTGATTTGGGGGTAGGGGAATTGCTGTCTGAGGGGAGAGCTTTCAGATTCAGGAAATATGTTCCCTCAAACATACTCGGACGTGACAGCCTTTAAATTTAAGCTTGAACACCTCCTTCTGTTACTCTGAGAGGTTTTAGAGACTGGATGATTGTGACCCTATTGTAATACCACCAGAGAAATTGTGTAAAATGGATAAATATCTAGAGGTCCCTACTTACACTAATGTTTTTCCAGTCCCTAAGAGGATTTCGGACATTGTTACTAAGGAATGGGATAGACCGGGCATTCCGTTCTCTCCCCCTCCTACTTTTAAGAAAAATGTTCCCATATCTGACATCATTCGGGATTCTTGGCAGACGGTCCCTAAGGTGGAGGGAGCTATTTCTACCCTGGCTAAGCGTACAACTATACCTATTGAGGACAGTTGTGCTTTCAAAGATCCTATGGATAAAAAATTTGAGGGTCTTTTAAAGAAATAGTTTTCTCTTGTTAAGTGTGTTCAGTCCACGGGTCATCCATTACTTATGGGATATATTCTCCTTCCCAACAGGAAGTTGCAAGAGGATCACCCAAGCAGAGCTGCTATATAGCTCCTCCCCTCACATGTCATATCCAGTCATTCTCTTGCAACCCTCAACAAAGAAGGAGGTCGTGAGAGGAGCTGGAGTTTTTACTTAATTATTCTTCAATCAAAAGTTTGTTATTTTAAATGGCACCGGAGTGTGCTGTTTTTCTATCTCAGGCAGTATTTGGAAGAAGAAACTGCCTGCGTTTTTTTTCTATGATCTTAGCAGGCGTAACTAAGATCCACTGGCTGTTCTCGACATTCTGAGGAGTGGGGTAACTTCAGAAACTGGGAATAGCATGCGGGGTCCTCCGCAAATGAGGTATGTGCAGTACATTATTTTCTGGGAATGGAATTGACTAAGAAAATACTGCTGTTACCGTATGATGTAAGTACAGCCTTAAATGCAGTAGTGGCAACTGGTATCAGGCTGATAAATGTATGCGCAGTCAAGTTATTTTCTAGGGACTAGAATTTGACTGAGAAAATACTGTTAAAACTGAAATAATACTTAAGCCTTATCTGCAGTGGTAGCGACTGGTAGCAGGCTTAGTGATAACTTTGCATGACATTGGAAAATGTTATTTTTTAATAAAACGTTTACTGGCATGTTATTCGTTTTTGTGAGGTACTTTGGTGATAAATCTCTTTGGGCATGATTTTTTTCCACATGGCTGACATATATTTTCTGCATGGAAACCGTTATATCAGGGCTCCCACTGTTGTGATAGGAGTGGGAGGGACCTTGTTTTAGCGCCTTGTTGCGCAGTTATAATTCTAGCACAGTCTTCCTGCTTCTTCCTCCTTGATCCAGGACGTCTCTAGAGAGCTCAGGGGTCTGCAAAATTCATTTTTGAGGGAGGTAATCAGTCTCAGCAGATCTGTGACAGTGTGCTTGACTGTGATTAAAAGCGTTAAATCTTAATTGATATCCGTTTTATCCGTTTTGGGTATTGAGGGGTTAATCATCCTTTTGCTAATGGGTGCAATCCTCTGCTAATATTACACTTCTTGTTAAGAATTGTTTAATTATATCTGTATTTTTGAAGCGCTGCAGCATTTTTTATATTGCTTGTAAACTTATTGAAAGTGATTTCCAAGCTTGCTAGTTTCATTGCTACGTCTGTTTAAACATGTCTGATTCAGAGGAAACTGTTTGTTCATCATGTTCAAAAGCCAATGTGGAGCCCAATAGAACGATGTGTACCAATTGTGTTGATATTGCTTTGAATAAAAGTCAATCTGTACCGATTGAGAAACTATCACCAGACAACGAGGGGGAAGTTATGCCGCCTAACTCTCCTCACGTGTCAGTACCTGCGTCTCCCGCTCGGGAGATGCGTAGGATTGAGACGCCAAGTACATCTAGGCCCTTACAAATCACTTTACATGATATGGCTAATGTTATGAAAGAAGTATTATATAATATGCCCGAATTAAGGGGCAAGCGCGATAGCTCTGGGTTAAGGACAGAGCGCGCTGATGACACGAGAGCCATGTCTGATACTGCGTCACAATTTGCAGAACATGAGGACGGTGAGCTTCATTCTGTTGGTGACGGTTCTGATCCGGGGAGACCGGATTCAGAAATTTCAAATTTTAAATTTAAGCTTGAGAACCTCCGTGTGTTACTAGGGGAGGTATTAGCGGCTCTGAATGATTGCGACACGGTGGCAATCCCAGAGAAATTGTGTAGGTTGGATAGATACTATGCGGTACCGGTGTGTACTGACGTCTTTCCTATACCAAAAAGACTTACAGAAATTATTAGTAAGGAGTGGGATAGACCCGGTGTGCCTTTTTCCCCTCCCCCGATATTCAGAAAAATGTTTCCTATAGACGCCACCACACAAGACTTATGGCAGACGGTCCCTAAGGTGGAGGGAGCAGTTTCTACTTTAGCCAAGCGTACCACTATCCCGGTGGAGAATAGCTGTGCTTTCTCAGATCCAATGGATAAAAAATTAGAGGGTTATCTTAAGAAAATGTTTGTTCAACAGGGTTTTATTTTGCAGCCTCTTGCATGCATTGCGCCTGTCACGGCTGCAGCGGCATTCTGGTTTGAGTCTCTGGAAGAGGCGATTCGCACAGAACCATTGGATGAGGCTTTGAGCAAAGTTAGAACCCTTAAGCAAGCTAATGCGTTTGTTTCAGATGCCGTAGTACATCTAACCAAACTTACGGCTAAAAATTCCGGATTCGCCATACAGGCGCGCAGAGCGCTCTGGCTTAAATCCTGGTCAGCGGATGTAACTTCCAAGTCTAAGCTACTTAACATTCCTTTCAAAGGGCAGACCTTATTCGAGCCCAGCTTGAAGGAAATTATTGCTGACATTACGGGAGGTAAGGGCCACACCCTTCCTCAGGACAGGGCCAAACCAAAGGCCAAACAGTCTAATTTTCGTGCCTTTCGTAACTTCAAGGCAGGAGCAGCATCAACTTCCTCCGCTCCAAAACAGGAAGGAACTACTGCTCGTTACAGACAGGGTTGGAAAGGCAACCAGTCATGCAACAAGGGCAAGCAGGCCAGAAAGCCTACTTCCACCCCTAAGATAGCATGAAGACAGGGCCCCCTATCCGGAGACGGATTTAGTGGGGGGCAGACTTTCTCTCTTCGCCCAGGCTTGGGCAAGAGATGTGCAGGATCCCTGGACGTTGAAGATTATATCTCAGGGATACCTTCTGGATTTCAAAACCTCTCCTCCACAAGTGAGGTTCCATCTTTCGAGGTTATCAACAAACCTAGTAAAGAGAGAGGCATTTCTACAATGTGTACAAGACCTCTTAATCATGGGAGTGATCCACTCAGTTCCGCGATCGGAACAGGGACAAGGATTTTACTCATCTGTTTGTGGTTCCCAAAAAAGAGGGAACCTTCAGACCAATCTTGGACTTAAAGATCTTAAAACAAATTCCTAAGGGTACCATCGTTCAAGATGGAAACCATTCAAACCATCCTACCCATGATCCAAGAGGGTCAATATATGACCACAGTGGACTTAAAGGATGCTTACCTTCACATACCGATTCACAAAGATCATTATCGGTACCTAAGGTTTGCCTTTCTAGACAGGCATTACCAGTTTATGGCTCTTCCCTTCGGGTTAGCCACGGCCCCGAGAATTTTTACGAAGGTTCTGGGCTCACTTCTGGCGGAACTAAGACCACGAGGCATAGCTTTGGCTCCGTACCTAGATGACATTCTGATACAAGCGTCAAGTTTTCAGAATGCAAAGTCTCATACAGAGATAGTTCTTGCATTTCTGAGGTCGCATGGGTGGAAAGTGAACGTGGAAAAGAGTTCTGTTACCACTCACAAGGGTTCCTTTTCTAGGGACTCTTATAGATTCTGTAGAGATGAAGATTTACCTGACGGAGTCCAGGTTATCAAAGATTCTCAATGCTTGCCGTGTCCTTCATTCCATTCCAAGCCCATGAGTAGCTCAGTGCATGGAGGTAATCGGCTTAATGGTCGCGGCAATGGACATAGTGCCATTTGCGCGCCTGCATCTCAGACCGCTGCAACTATGCATGCTCAGTCAATGGAACGGGGATTACTCAGATCTGTCCCCTTTGCTAAATCTGGACCAGGAGACCAGAGGTTCTCTTCTCTGGTGGTTGTCACCGGTTCATCTGTCCAAAGGAATGACCTTTCGCAGACCAGATTGGACGATTGTAACAACGGATGCCAGCCTTCTAGGCTGGGGAGCAGTCTGGAATTCCCTGAAGGCTCAGGGTTCGTGGACTCAGGAGGAGAAACTCCTTCCAATAAACATTCTAGAATTAAGAGCAATATTCAATGCTCTTCTAGCTTGGCCTCAGTTAGCAAGACTGAGGTTCATCAGATTTCAGTCGGACAATATCACGACTGTGGCTTACATCAATCATCAAGGGGGAACCAGGAGTTCCCTAGCGATGTTGGAAGTCTCGAAGATAATTCGCTGGGCAGAGTCTCACTCTTGCCACCTGTCAGCGATTTACATCCCAGGCGTAGAGAACTGGGAGGCGGATTTCCTAAGTCGCCAGACTTTTCATCCGGGAGAGTGGGAACTTCACCCGGAGGTATTTGCTCAACTGATTCGTCGTTGGGACAAACCGGATCTGGATCTCATGGCATCTCGCCAGAACGCGAAGCTTCCTTGTTACGGATCCAGGTCCAGGGACCCGGGAGCGGTGCTGGTAGATGCATTAGCAGCCCCTTGGGTTTTCAACATAGCTTATGTGTTTCCACCATTTCCGTTGCTACCTCGACTGATTGCCAGGATCAAACAGGAGAGGGCATCGGTAATTCTGATAGCGCCTGCGTGGCCACGCAGGACCTGGTATGCAGACCTAGTGGACATGTCGTCCTGTCCACCATGGTCTCTTCCTCTGAGGCAGGACCTTCAATTTCAGTCAGCCTCAGAGAAATTAGGTTTGGATGGTTGAAAGGACCCTGAATTAGAACGCTTGATTCTATCTAAGCGGGGGTTTTCGGATTCGGTTATTGATACATTAATACAGGCTCGGAAACCTGTGACCAGAAAAATTTACCATAAGATATGGCGTAAATATTTATATTGGTGCGAATCCAAGAGTTACTCATGGAGTAAGGTTAGGATTCCTAGGATATTGGCTTTTCTACAAGAGGGTTTAGAAAAAGGTTTGTCCGCTAGTTCGCTAAAGGGACAGATTTCAGCTCTGTCTATTCTTTTACACAAAAGTCTGGCAGAGAATCCAGACTTCCAGGCCTTTTGTCAGGCTTTGGCTAGAATTAAGCCTGTGTTTAAAGCTGTTGCTCCTCCGTGGAGCTTAAACTTGGTTCTTAAAGTTCTTCAGGGTGTTCCGTTTGAACCCCTTCATTCCATTGATATTAAGCTTTTATCTTGGAAAGTTTTGTTTTTGATGGCTATTTCCTCGGCTCGAAGAGTCTCTGAGTTATCTGCCTTACATTGTGATTCTCCTTATCTGATCTTTCATTCAGACAAGGTAGTACTGCGTACTAAACCTGGGTTTTTACCTAAGGTTGTTTCTAACAGGAATATCAATCAAGAGATTGTTGTTCCATCATTATGTCCTAATCCTTCTTCAAAGAAGGAACGTCTTTTGCATAATCTGGACGTGGTCCGTGCTCTGAAGTTCTACTTACAGGCAACTAAAGATTTTAGACAAACTTCTTCTCTGTTTGTCGTTTACTCTGGACAGAGGAGAGGTCAAAAGGCTTCGGCTACCTCTCTCTCTCTTTGGCTTCGTAGCATAATACGTTTAGCCTATGAAACTGCTGGACAGCAGCCTCCTGAAAGAATTACAGCTCACCTGGGCCTTTAAGAATGAGGCCTCTGTTGAACAGATTTGCAAGGCTGCAACTTGGTCTTCACTTCATACTTTTTACAAATTTTACAAATTTGACACTTTCGCTTCTTCGGAGGCTGTTTTTGGGAGAAAGGTTCTACAGGCAGTGGTTCCTTCTGTTTAATGTTCCTGCCTTGTCCCTCCCTTCATCCGTGTACTTAGCTTTGGTATGGGTATCCCATAAGTAATGGATGACCCGTGGACTGAACACACTTAACAAGAGAAAACATAATTTATGCTTACCTGATAAATGTATTTTTCTTGTAATGTGTTCAGTCCACGGCCCGCCCTGTCTTTTTAAGGCAGGTTCTAAATTTTAAAATTATAACTCCAGTCATCACTGCACCTTATAGTTTCTCCTTTCTCGTCTTGTTTCGGTCGAATGACTGGATATGACATGTGAGGGGAGGAGCTATATAGCAGCTCTGCTTGGGTGATCCTCTTGCAACTTCCTGTTGGGAAGGAGAATATATCCCATAAGTAATGGATGACCAGTGGACTGAACACACTACAAGAGAAATAAATTTATCAGGTAAGCATAAATTATGTTTTTTCATTAGGGTTTTCTTCTACAACCTATAGCATGCATTGTTCCATTTACTACTGCAGCAACTTTATGGTTTGAAGCTCTAGAGGAGTCTCTTAAGATTGAGACCCCATTAGATGATATTTTGGATAGAATTAAGGCTCTCAAGTTAGCTAATTCTTTTATTACCGATGCTGCTTTTCAAATGGCTAAATTAGCAGCAAAAAATTGCAGGCTTTGCCATTTTAGTGCATAGAACGTTATGGCGTAAGTCTTGGTCTGCTGATGTGTCATCAAAATCTAAACTTTTAGCTATTCCTTTTAAAGGTAAGACCCTATTCGGGCCTGAACTAAAGGAAATCATTTCCGACATTACTGGAGGTAAAGGTCATGCCCTTCCTCAGGACAAGACAGTTAAGATGAGAGCTAAACAAAATAATTTTCGTTCCTTTCGAAATTTTAAAGGTGGACCCTCTACTTCCTCCTCCGCCACAAAGCAGGAGGGGAATTTTGCGCAATCCAAGTCAGTCTGGAGACCAAATTGGAGTGGACACTAAGCGCCTACTGCTAATAAACCCTTTGCTCTGATAAATGACCCCTAGTGGTCAAGACGTGGGAAAATCAGATAAATAATATATCAAAGCGCCAGCAGATACGGCAGGGTTCAGAATAAAACCATAAGCACTTAACAGCTTAATGAAGATAAAAAGTTTAATAAAAACAGAATCTTAAAACAATCTTCTAAAAACAGCTGGTGGTACAATATCTTATACCAATACCATACAATACGATACACATACAAAAAATGAATTTATAACATACAACAGATCATCTTAGATGGATCCATGCATTAACAGTTTATATTTATACACAATGACAAATGCTCAATTACTCCTTAAAATTGTTCCCAAAGGTATTTATGTTCACAAATTTGAATTGATAAGGATGCAACGGTCCCTATCCTGTTTCCCTGATGTTCCGTGTGTGTATTCGTGTGAGCGAGTTGGGGTTATGGCTGCAACCTTACTTGCAATCAATCCTTATGTGCTAAGAGCCAGAAAAGGGAGAACCGATACACTGTACCTCGTTAGAGGTTCAGTGGCGGTGTTCCGCTAGCGGAATAGATAAAATATTGGACTATGTACGTTTAGAGCCTAAAAATAATGAAAATATAATTGTGTCAAATGTTTTCAAAGTTAAAAAATGAGTGTTGGTGCTGATATATCAAAAATAAATAAATAAATTTGGTGGTCTTAAAAGTAACATTTAGGAACTATGTTCTTACACAGAAAACAATATGTGCGTATAAAATCACTCCCAAATAAACAGTGATATATATCCAAATGAAAAAACGTGTGCTCAGTGGATGCAAAAAACTACAAAAAACCATGTAGGACGATTTAACAATTTCCACTAGTAACCAGCATGATTGGTCCAAATAACAGAGGATAGACAAAGTCTCATAAAACAAATAAATCAATGGTAAATGTTCGTTGGAGTGCTCCTGACAGTTAGCAAGATTAATTCCTCTTTAGGTTGTTCAAAAGAATCTGTGTGGTGGTTTTTCTTGTAGCGGGGATTAGGCTTTCAGCATAAATAGGCAGGTAACAGATCCAGCGTAACCTGGGTGTTTAATCCTTCTGCCAAAAAAAGTGTATAATAGTGCAGATTGTTTTCAAACAAATATAAGAATTGGATTGTAACTCACCAGTCGACGCGTTTCGGTCATACACTGACCTTTCTCAAGACTCAGTCTCACTTGAGAAAGGTCAGTGTATGACCGAAACGCGTCGACTGGTGAGTTACAATTCAATTCTTATATTTGTTTGAAAACTGTTACCTGCCTATTTATGCTGAAAGCCTAATCCCCGCTACAAGAAAAACCACCACACACAGACTCTTTTGAACAACCTAAAGAGGAATTAATCTTGCAAACTGTCAGGAGCACTCCAACGAACATTTACCATTGATTTATGTTTTATGAGACTTTGTCTATCCGCTGTTATTTGGACCAATCATGCTGGTTACTAGTGGAAATTGTTAAATCGTCCTCCATGGTTTTTTGTAGTTTTTTGCATCCACTGAGCACACGTTTTTTCATTTGGATATATATCACTGTTTATTTGGGAGTGATTTTATACACACATATTGTTTTCTGTGTAAGAACATAGTTCCTAAGTGTTACTTTTAAGATCACCAAATTTATTTATTTTTGATATATCAGCACCAACACTCATTTTTTAACTTTTAAAACATTTGACACAATTATATTTTCATTATTTTTAGGCTCTAAACGTACATAGTCCAATATTTTATCTATTCCGCTAGCGGAACACCGCCACTGAACCTCTAACGAGGTACAGTGTATCGGTTCTCCCTTTTCCGGCTCTTAACACATAAGGATTGATTGCAAGTAAGGTTGCAGCCATAACCCCAACTCGCTCACACGAATACACACACGGAACATCAGGGAAACAGGATAGGGACAGTTGCATCCTTATCAATTCAAATTTGTGAACATAAATACCTTTGGGAACAATTTTAAGTAGTAATTGAACATTTGTCATTGTGTATAAATATAAACTGTTAATGCATGGATCCATCTAAGATGATGTGTTGTATGTTATAAATTCATTTTTTGTATGTGTACCGAATTGTATGGTAATGGTATAAGATATTGTACCACCAGCTGTTTTTAGAAGATTGTTTTAAGATTCTGTTTTTATTAAACTTTTATTCTTCATTAAGCTGTTAAGTGCTTATGGTTTTATTCTGAACCCTGCCGTATCTGCTGGCGCTTTGATATATTATTTATCTGGAATAAAGGTAAACAGGCCAAAAATCCCGCTGTTGCTACCAAGACAGCATAAAGGGGCAGCCCCCGATCCGGGACCGGATCTAGTAGGGGGCAGACTTTCTCTCTTCGCTCAGGCTTGGGCAAGGGATGTTCAGGATCCCTGGGCATTAGAAATCGTGACCCAGGGGTATCGACTAGAATTCAAGGATTTTCTCCCAAGAGGGAGATTTCATCTTTCATGTTTGTCTGTAGACCAGACAAAAAGAGAGGCGTTCTTACGCTGTGTAGAAGACCTATATACCATGGGTGTAATCTGTCCAGTTCCAAAACTAGAACAGGGGCAGGGGTTTTACTCGAATCTGTTCGTGGTTCCCAAAAAAAGAGGGAACCTTCAGACCGATTTTAGATCTCAAATGCCTAAACAAATTTCTCAGAGTTCCATCGTTCAAGATGGAGATTATACGAACAATTTTACCAATGATCCAGGAGGGTCAATATATGACCACCGTGTACTTGAAGGATGCATATCTGTAAATTTCAATCCACAAAGATCATCCCCAATTTCTCATGTTCGCCTTCCTGGACAAACACTACCAGTTTGTGGCCCTTCCTTTCGGGTTGGCCACAGCTCCCAGAATTTTCACAAAACTGCTAGTGTCCCTTCTGGCGGTTCTAAGGCCGCGGGGCATAGCAGTGGCGCCCTATCTGGACGATGTTTTGATTCAGGCGTCAACTTATCATCTAGCCAAATCTCACACGGACATCGTGTTGGCTTTTCTAAGAATTCACCGGTGGAAGGTGAATATAGGAAAGAGTTCACTAGTTCCACAGACAAGTGTTCCATTCCTGGGAACCAGTGTTAATTTTGACGGCAATTTTCAATTTAGTCTTAGTTTTAGTCTTTTGAATAAAATGCCATTTTAGTTTTAGTCGTATTTTAGTCATCTGAATTGTTTTAGTTTTAGTCTAGTTTTAGTCGACTGAATCTCCAGTAGATTTTAGTCGACTAAATCTCCAGTAGATTTAGTCGACTAGTCTACTAAAATCTAAGGGGTGTAGTTAAAGTGTAATGCATTATTTAAACAATATAAAAACTTTAACAGTTCTCTGTTAATAATTAAAACAAGTATCAAGTAACTCAACACAACAAAAAGTTTCTGCAGCTAGCACAGGCACAGCATAACTTAAACCCATATTCATAGGTTATGCTTATTTCTATAGGAAGAATCCTATAGAATTTTCGGCAACGATATTAGCACTGTTCTAGAACTTCCAAACTCATTATATACTCCTGGAGTAAAGGTTTATTAAACTGTTTTTATTTATGGTATTAAGGTTTGACCATGCAATACAGATTTAACAGATTTAACTGTTGTGGTATATAACATGTCTTTATATTTCTTAAAATTTAATAAAATGAAGTTTCGTACATTTTACAAAAGAGCAGTAATTGGATATGGATTGATTATAACACCTTGCATAAAATGTTTTTGTCAGCAAATTTTGATTTAGTTTTAGTCATAGTCTTTTGACTAAAATGTAATTTTGATTTAGTTTTAGTCATAGTCTTTTGACTAAAATGCCATTTTAGTTTTAGTCGTATTTTAGTCATTAGAATTTCTTTAGTTTTATAGTCATTTTAGTCTAGTTTTAGTCGACGAAATTAACACTGCTGGGAACTCTGATAGACTCGGTAGACATGAAAATTTTTCTGACGGAGGTCAGAAAATCAAAGATCCTAACTACTTGCCGAGCACTTCAGTCCATTCCTCGGCCATCAGTGGCGCAGTGTATGGAGGTCATTGTATTAATGGTAGCGACAATGGACATCGTTCCGTTTGCTCGCTTTCATCTCAGACCACTGCAGCTGTGCATGCTCAGACAGTGGAATGGGGATTATGCGGATTTATCTCCTCAGATAAATCTGGATCTAGAGACCAGAGACACTCTTCTTTGGTGGTTGTCACAGGATCATCTGTCCCAGGGAATGTGCTTCCGCAGGCCAGCATGGGTCATAGTGACGACGGACGCCAGCCTCTTGGGCTGGGGTGCAGTCTTGAATTCCCTGAAGGCTCAGGGTGTTTGGACTCAGGAGGAGTCCCTACTACCAATCAATATTCCGGAACTGAGAGCAATATTCAACACGCTTCAAGTGTGGCCTCAGTTGGCTTTGGCCAAATTCATAAGATTCCAGTCGGACAATATCACGACTGTAGCATATATCAATCAAGGGGGAACAAAGAGTTCTCTAGCGATGATAGAGGTTTCCAAAATAATTCGATGGGCAGAGGCTCACTCTTGCCTTCTATCAGCAATCTATATCCCAGGAGTAGAGAACTGGGAAGCGGATTTTCTAAGTCATCCGGGGGAGTGGGAGATGTTTGCGGCATTGATCCGTCAATGGGGCACACCGGAATTGGATCTGATGGCATCTCGTCAGAATGCCAAACTTCCACGTTACGGATCCAGGTCAAGGGATCCCTAAGCCGTACTGATAGATGCTCTAGCAGTACCTTGGTCGTTCAACCTGGCTTATGTGTTTCCTCCATTTCCTCTCCTACCTCGTCTGATTGCAAGAATCAAACAGGAGAGAGCTTCTCAGGACTTGGTATGCAGATCTAGTGGACATGTCATCTCTGCCACCGTGGAAACTGCCATTGAGACAGGACCTTCTCATCCAAGGTCCGTTCCAACATCCAAATCTAAATTCTCTGCAGCTGACTGCCTGGAGATTGAACGCTTGATTTTATCTAAGTGGGTATTCTCTGAGTCTGTCATTGATACTTTGATTCAGGCTCGAAAGCCTGTCACTAGAAAAATTTACCATATTTGTGCGAATCCAAGGGCTACTCATGGAGTAGGGTTAGGATTCCTAGGATTTTGTCCTTTCTCCAAGAAGGATTGGAGAAAGGATTATCAGCTAGTTCCTTAAAGGGACAAATTTCTGCTTTGTCAATTTTACTACACAAGTGTCTGGCGGATGTCCCAGACGTTCAGTCTTTTTGTCAGGCTTTAATCAGAATCAAGCCTGTGTTTAAACCAATTGCTCCGCCATGGAGTTTGAATTTAGTTCTCAATGTTCTTCAAGGTTGTTCAGTTTGAACCCATGCATTCCATAGATATAAAGCTTTTATCTTGGAAAGTTTTGTTTTTAGTTGCTATCTCTTCTGCTCGAAGAGTTTCTGAGCTTTCTGCGTTACAATGTGATTCGCCTTATTTTATATTCCATTCTGATAAGGTGGTTTTGCGTACTAAACTTGGATTCCTTCCTAAGGTTGTTTCAAATAAGAATATTAATCAGGAAATTGTTGTTCCTTCCTTGTGTCCTAATCCTTCGTCTAAGAAGGAACGTCTGTTACATAACCTGGACGTGGTTCATGCCTTGAAGTTTTACTTACAAGCGACCAACGATTTCCGTCAAACATCTTCTCTATTCATTGTTTATTCTGGAAAGCGTAGGGGTCAAAAAGCTACGGCTACCTCTCTTTTTTTTTTTGGTTGAAAAGCATCATCCACCTGGCATACGAGACTGCTGGACTTCAGCCTCCTGAAAATATTACGGCTCATTCTACTAGAGCGGTGGCTTCCACATGGGCTTTTAAAAACGATGCTTCTGTTGAACAGATTTGTAAGGCTGCGACGAGTAAAAGATGAATCCCTGGACTCGTCGTATCTAGTAGAAGAAAAGGAAATTTATGCTTACCTGATAAATTGATTTCTTCTATGATACGATGAGTCCACGGCCCTCCCTGTCATTTTAAACAGATTATATTTTTGTTTTCAAACTTCAGTCACCTCTGCACCTTTTTTAGTTTCTACTTTTTCTTCTTATACCTTCGGTCGAATGACTGGGTGGTGGAGTCAAGGGAGGAGCTATATAGACAGCTCTGCTGTGGTGCTCTTTGCCACTTCCTGTTAGCAGGAGGATAATATCCCACAAGTACAGGATGAATCCGTGGACTCGTCGTATCGTAGAAGAAATCAATTTGTCAGCTAAGCATAAATTTCCTTTTTTTTCCTCCTCTTGTTCTATTACCAAGGGTAAGAGCTAGGATCAAGCATGAGGTCTATTCAGTATTCCTGATTGCAGAACTTGGTTTGCAGATCTGGTGCAGATGTCCAGTTGTCCTCTGTGGCCCTTTTCCTCTCCATCACAACCTTCTGTCACAAGGTCCATTTTTTCATCAGGATCTAAAATATCTAGACTTGATAGCTGGGTTATTGAACACATAGTTTTAAGGCAGATAGGTTTTGATTCTGTCATTTAAACTTTTGTTCAGGCCTGTACACCTGTGACAATGAAAATGTAGCACACGCTTTGAAAGGCTTTTCTTTCAGTTGTGTGGAGCATGGGTTTATTTGGCACTCTTTATAATTCCTAGAATTCTTCAATTTCTTCAGGATGATTTAGATAAGGGGTTATCTGTTACTTTTTTAAAGGACCAGCAGAAAATTGCTAAATTTTTCATATAGTCAGAATTTTGTCCAGGCCTTCGTGAGGATTTAAGCATGATTAAACCAATTTCTCCTCCATGTAATCTTAATTTGGTTTTAGGAGTTTATCTTGTTCCTCCTTTTGAACCTATGCATGATTTGGATATTTAGCTTTTATCATGGAAGGTGTATTTTCTTTTGGGTATTCTGCTAGAAAGGTTTCAGAATTATCTGCTCTTTATTTGCTTCCTTATCTTGTTTTCCTTCAAGATAAGGCAGTTTTGAGAACTGTTTGATTTTGTTTGCCTAAGGTGGCTTCTTCTGACAATATCAATTGTGAGATTGTTTTTCCCTTATTTTGTCCTAATCCAAAGAATTCTAAGGAGAGGCTTCTCCATAATTTGGATGTGGTCAGAGCTTTGAAGGATTTTAGACAAACTTCTAGCTTGTTTGTTAATTTTTCTGGTTCTAGAAAGGACCAGAAGGCTACTGCCGTTTCATTAGCCTCTTGGTTGAAGCTTTTGAATTATAAAGCTTACTTGGAGGCTGGTCAGTCTCCTCCTAAAATGATTACTGCCCATTCTACCATATCAGTTGCTACTTCTTTGGCCTTTAAGAATAAGGCCTTGGTTGATCCAACTTGCAAGGCAGCTACTTGGTCTTCCTTACATACGTTTTCTAAATTCTACCATTTTGATGTTTTTTGCTTCTTCTGAAGCAGTTTTTGGTAGGAAAGTCTTTCAGACCGCTTTTTCTGGGCATTAAATATTCTTGTAAACATCTGCATAACCCCCCCCCCCCCCCAGCTATTCATCCAATATATTTGCAATAGTAGATGTCTGATTACTCATGGACTTCTTTTACTTGGGTATTATTTCCCAGGCCAGGAGTAATGGATTGTAGACTCTCACCAAATTTATGAAAGAAAATATAATTTATGCTTACCTGATTAATTTCTTTCATGGTGGTGAGACTCCATAAGCCCCTGCCCATTATTTTTAAGAATTGATTCTGTTTTCTGGCAACAGTTAAAGGATGCACCTCTTTTTTTTTCTCTCTCTTTTCCCTGCTTTTGTTTTTGTTTTGTTTGTTTTTTTTGCACTTATTTTCTTTTCCTACCGTCTTCTTTTTTTTGTGTGTGTGACTTTGCTATCAGACTAGTTTCCAGTAAGGTGGGAGGGGATTTAGGGTCTCTTGGAGTTTTGGAATCTTTGCCTCCTCCTAGTGGCAAAGGAGTATAATTCCCATGAGTAATGGATTATGGACTCTCGCCAACATGAAAAAAAATGAATCAGGTAAGCATAAATTTAGTTTCTATGGCTTTAATCAGCATTTAATATTTGTTTAAATTCATATATAATTCATATCTATTGTGCACACGTAAAAATATACTCCTTTGGTGAAAATTTATTTTTAAAAAAATAGAGAATCTCTTGATGGCTTTAACCAATGTATGAATATTGTATTTTTCAGGATAAATGGTGTTTTATGTCAGTGTTTTTAAGAGTTTTGGTCACAATTTCCTTGAATGCCCCCGGTTTAACAGCCCTGTTTGTAGAATAGAATTATTATGTGTAAAAGTTAGTAACTCATAATGAATTTATAAGCGCATGCTGTTCTATTATGACTTGTCGTAGTGAAACCCAGACACAAATTTAGGTTTATAAACTGATGGTTTTGCCCATTACTATACATTATATAGTGTTTGTACTATTATGGAAACTGTAAACAGAGTAACAAATTAGCGAAGGAATAATAAAAGCTAAATAGTTTGAAATTACCGAACATGTATAAAGTTTTGTATTAAAAGCTGATCTTACTTGCGGTTGTTGTCGACGATGATAATAATAGTTTGTGGTACTTTTTTCCCTTTAAGTTCTTTCCCAATGGTCATGCATTCGCTACTGGCTCCGATGATGCTACCTGTCGGTTGTTTGATCTGCGTGCTGACCAAGAGCTGATGATGTACTCTCACGATAACATCATTTGTGGCATCACTTCAGTAGCTTTTTCCAAAAGTGGTCGCCTCCTGCTAGCTGGATATGATGACTTCAATTGCAATGTATGGGACACATTGAAAGGAGAACGAGCAGGTGAGTTGCTCTACTATCAAGAGAAGATGTCATATATATTTTATTAGTGCTAATAATGATGTATTTATGTGGTCATACACTCCTAACAAAATCTGTCTGCTTTTATTCTGACCTTGCTGAAATTGTGTTCTCTCTGCGCCTAAAAGACATTTGTGAGCTAAACGATATAAAAAATATTAAAATCCAGAGTTCAAAAATCCAAACTTTTTCTGAAACCCAAACTCTTAATTTTATTTTTTGTCACAATCTTCTCTGTCTGTGTCTTTGATTTGCTTTTTTGTCTTCTAAAATACAATTAGTATTTATTTATTTAAAACAACAAATATCACCTTTCTGATTAAAGTACTGTACCATCTTTCTGAAAGTACTATGTATACAGCATTATATAAAACTACCTTTAGCTTACATGTATGAGCTGTATTATGACATGTAAATATTGCCTAAATGACATAAGACATTTGGTTCCATCCCCTCTCCTAAATGCATCATTTTAAAAATACAAATATTCCGAAATCCAAACCTTTTCCGGTCCTAAGCAGTTTGGATAATGCGTTTTCTACCTGTCTTTTTAAAATTGAGTCTGTTTTCTTTCATGTAATTGCCAAGAGTCCATGAGCTAGTGACATATGGGATATACAATCCTACCAGGAGGGGAAAAGTTTACCAAACCTCAAAATGCCTATATATACACCCCTCACCACACCCACAATTCAGTTTTACAAACTTTGCCTCCTATGGAGGTGGTGAAGTAAGTTTGTGCTAAGATTTCTACGTTGATATGCTCTTCTCAGCATTTTGAAGCCTGATTCCTCTCAGAGTACAGTGAATGTCAGAGGGATGTAAAGGGAGTATCACCTATTGAATGCAATGGTTTTCCTCACGGAAGATCTATTTCATAGGTTCTCTGTTATCGGTCGTAGAGATTCATCTCCTACCTCCCTTATTCAGATCGATGATATACTCTCATATTCCATTACCTCTACTGATAACTGTTTCAGTACTGGTTTGGCTATCTGCTATATGTGGATGGGTGTCTTTCGGTAAGTAGGTTTTCATTACTTAAGACACTCTCAGCTATGGTTTGGCACTTTATGCATTAATATAAAGTTCTAAATATATCTATTGTACTTATATTTGCCATGAGTCAGGTTTATATATATTTCCTTTTGCAGAATATCAGTTCCATATTTGGGAAAAATACATATTTAGGAAAATATTTTTCTTACCTGGGTATAGTCTTTTTTTCAATTGACTGCTTTTTCATTCAATTTCGCTGGCAAAATTAGTTTTGCAAGGGCGCAAAATGCCAAAATTTATTGCGTCTTTTTTTGGCGCAAAGGTATGTCCAATGATGCAAATTCGTTCATTTCCGGTGTCTTAGTTGACGCCATGTTCCTTGCAAAAGGTTGTGTCAACAATGACGTGACTATGTCATTTCCGGATGTTGTTAGCGCCAAAAAAAAAATCAGTTTTCGTTGTGCGTCATACTTGGCGCCAAGTAATTTCTTTATTTAGAACCCCATTCCTATATGCCTCTTGCCTTTTTCTATGTCAGAGGGATATGCTGTTTGCATTTTTTTCCCATTCCTGATACTGCCATATAAGCAAATTGATCATTTTGCTTTATATGTTGTTTTTTCTCTTACATTTGCAAGATGTCTCAATCTGATCCTGTCTTAGAAACCACTGTTGGAACCCTGCTGCCTGATAACAGTTCTACCAAAGCTAAGTGCATCTTGTAAATTTGTGGAGATTATATCTTCAGCTGTGGTTTGTAATAGTTGTCATGATAAGCTTTTACATGCAGAGAATGTGTCCATCAGTAATAGTACAATGCCTGTTTTTCCTTCAATATCTAATTTACATGATATACCTGTGAATATAAAAGATTTAATTGCTGATGCGATTCAGAAGGCTTTGTCTGCCATCCCACCTTCTAATAAACGTAAAAGGTCTTTTTTAAAACTTCTCATAAAGTTGATGAAATTTAAAATGACCGACAACATACTGAATTATTCTCCTCTGATGAGGATCTATCTGATTCAGAAGATCCTTCCTCAGATATTGACACTGGCAAATCTACTTTTTTATTTTAAATTTAGTTTATTCGTTCCTTGTTAAAAGAGGTGTTGATTACTTTGGATATTGAGGAAACTAGTCCTCTTGATATTAAAACTAGTAAACGTTTAAATTCTGTTAAAAAACCTCCTGTGGTTACTCCAGAGGTTTTTCCAGTTCCTGATGCTTATTCTGATATGATTTCTAAGGAATGAAATAGGCCTGGTACTTCTTTTATTCCTTCTTCAAAGTTTAAAAAATTGTATCCTTTGCCAGCAGTTAGATTGGAGTTTTGGGAAAAGATCCCCAAAGTTGATGGGGCTATTTCTACTCTTGCTAAACATACTACTATTCCTATGGAAGATAATACTTCTTTTAAAGACCCTTTAGTTAGGAAACTTGAATCTGATCTAAGGAAAGCTTATTTATATTCTGGCTATCTTCTCAGGCCTGCCATTTCTATGGCTAATGTTGCAGCTGCATCAACTTTTTGGTTGGGAAGTTTAGCGCAACAGGAAATGAATCCTGATTTGTCTAGCATTGATCGCTTGCTTCAACATGCTAATCTTTATCTGTGATGCCATTTTTTGTATCATCAAAATTGATGTTAATTCTATGTCTTTAGCTATTTTAGCTAGAAGAGCTTTGTGGCTCAAATATTGGCATGGTATCTAAGTCTAGATTACTATCTTTTTCTTTCCAAGGTAATAAGTTATTTGGTTCTCAGTTGGATTCGATTATTTCAACTGTCACTGGGGGGAGGGAGTTTTTTTTCTTCAGGATAAAAGACTTAAGGGTAAATCTAAAGCTTCTAACCGTTTTCATTCCTTTCGTTAAAGTACAGCCTTTGGTCCGTATCAAGCCTGTCATTAAATCAATCTCTCCTCCTTGGAGTCTTTGGTTTTGAAAGCTTTACAGGCTCCTCTGTTTGAGCCTATGCATTCTTTGGACATTAAACTACTTTTTTGGAAAGTGTTGTTCCTTTTGGCCATCTCTTCTGCTAGAAGAGTTTCCGAATTATCTGCTCTTTCTTGTGAATCTCCTTTTCTGATTTTCCACCAGGATAAGGCAGTTTTGCGAACTTCATTTAAATTTCTACCTAAGGTTGTGAATTCTAACAACATTAATAGAGAAATTGTTCCTTCTTTGTGTCCTAATCCTAAGATTTCTTTGGAGAGATCCTTACATTCTTTGGATGTGGTAAGAGCTTTGAAATATTATGTTAAAGCTACTAAAGATTTCAGGAAGACTTCTAGTCTATTTATCTTTCTTTCATGTAATTAACAAGAGTCCATGAGCTAGTGACGTATGGGATATACATTCCTACCAGGAGGGGCAAAGTTTCCCAAACCTTAAAATGCCTATAAATACACCCCTCACCACACCCACAAATCAGTTTTACAAACTTTGCCTCCAAGGGAGGTGGTGAAGTAAGTTTGTGCTAGATTCTACGTTGATATGCGCTCCGCAGCAAGTTGGAGCCCGGTTTTCCTCTCAGCGTGCAGTGAATGTCAGAGGGATGTGAAGAGAGTATTGCCTATTGAATGCAGTGATCTCCTTCTACGGGGTCTATTTCATAAGGTTCTCTGTTATCGGTCGTAGAGATTCATCTCTTACCTCCCTTTTCAGATCGACGATATACTCTTATATTTACCATTTCCTCTACTGATTCTCGTTTCAGTACTGGTTTGGCTTTCTACAAACATGTAGATGAGTGTCCTGGGGTAAGTAAGTCTTATTTTCTGTGACACTCTAAGCTATGGTTGGGCACTTTATTTATAAAGTTCTAAATATATGTATTCAAACATTTATTTGCCTTGACTCAGAATGTTCAACTTTCCTTATTTCCAGACAGTCAGTTTCATATTTGGGATTATGCATTGAATTATCATATTTTTTCTTACCTCAAAAATTTGACTTTTTTCCCTGTGGGCTGTTAGGCTCGCGGGGGCTGAAAATGCTTCATTTTATTGCGTCATTCTTGGCGCGGACTTTTTTGGCGCAAAAATTATTTTCCGTTTCCGGCGTCATACGTGTCGCCGGAAGTTGCGTCATTTTTTGACGTTATTTTGCGTCAAAGATGTCGGCGTTCCGGATGTGGCGTCATTTTTGGCGCCAAAAGCATTTAGGCGCCAAATAATGTGGGCGTCTTTTTTGGCGCTAAAAAATATGGGCGTCATTTTTGTCTCCACATTATTTAAGTCTCATTATTTATTGCTTCTGGTTGCTAGAAGCTTGTTCACTGGCATTTTTTTCCCATTCCTGAAACTGTCATTTAAGGAATTTGATCAATTTTGCTTTATATGTTGTTTTTTTCTTTTACATATTGCAAGATGTTCCACGTTGCAACTGAGTCAGAAGTTACTACAGGAAAATCACTGCACAGTGCTGGAGCTACCAAGCTAAGTCTGCTATAAACTTTTGGTATCTGTTTCTCCAGCTGTTATTTGTATTGCATGTCATGTCAAACTTATTAATGCAGATAAAATTTCCTTTAGTACTGTTACATTACCTGTTGCTGTCCGTCAACATCTAATTTTCAGAGTGTTCCTGATAACATAAGAGATTTTATTTTTTAAATCCATTAAGAAGGCTATGTCTGTTATTTCTCCTTCTAGTATACATAAAAGTCTTTTAAAACTTCTCTTTTTTTCAGATGAATTTTTAAATGAACATCATCATTCTGATACTGATAATGGTTCTTCTGGTTCAGAGGTTTCTGTCTCAGAGGTTGATGCTGATAAATCTTTGTATTTGTTCAAGATGGAATTTATTCGTTCTTTACTTAAAGAAGTGTTATTTGCATTAGAAATAGAGGATACTGGTCCTCTTGATACTAAATATAAACGTTTAAATAAGGTTTTTAAATCTCCTGTAGTTATTCCAGAAGTGTTTTATCTCCCTGATGCTATTTCTGAAGTAATTTCCAGGGAATGGAATAATTTGGGTAATTTATTTTCTCCTTCTAGACGTTTAAGCAAATTATATCCTGTGCCATCTGACAGATTAGAGTTTGTTGGGACAAAAATCCCTAAGGTTATGGGGCTGTCTCTACTCCTGCTAATGTACTACTATTCCTATGGCAGATAGTACTTCATTTAAGGATCCTTTAGATAGGAAAATTGAATCCTTTCTAAGAAAAGCTTACTTATGTTCAGGTAATCTTCTTAGACCTGCTATATTTTTAGCGGATGTTGCTGCAGCTTCAACTTTTTGGTTAGATGCTTTAGCGCAACAAGTAACAGATCATAATTTTATAGCATTATTATTATTCTATAACATGCTAATAATTTTATTGGTGATACCATCTTTTGATATCATTAGAGTTGATGTCAGGTATATGTCTCTAGCTATTTTAGCTAGAAAAGCTTTATGGATTAAACTTGGAATGCTGACATGTCTTCTAAGTCAACTTTGCTTTCCCTTTCTTTCCAGGGTAAATAATCATTTCGTTCCTTTCCTCACAACAAGGAACAAAAGCCTGATCCTTCATCCTCAGGAGCGGTATCAGTTTGGAAACTATTTCCAGTTTGGAATATATCCAAGCCTTATAGAATCCTTTAGCCAGCTCTTAAGTACCTATGAAGGTGCGGCCCTTATTCCAGCTCAGCTGGTATGGGGCAGATTACGTTTTCTTCAAAGAAATTTGGATCAATTCCGTTCTTAATCTCTGGTTTCAGAAACATTGTTTCAGGAAGGTACAGAATTGGCTTCAAGTTAAGGCCTCCTGCTAAGAGATTCTTTTCTTTCCCGTGTCCCAATTGACACAGCAAGGCTCAGCATTTCTGAAATGTGTTTCAGATCTAGAGTTGGCTGGAGTATTTATGCCAGTTCCAGTTCTGGAACAGGGGCTGGGGTTTTATTTTATCTCTTCATTGTACCAAAGAAGGTCAATTCCTTCAGACCAGTTATGGATCTATCATTATTGAATCGTTATGTTAGGATACCAACATTCAAGATGGTTACTGTAGGTCTATCCTGCCTTTTGTTTAGCAAGGGCATTATATGTCTACAATAGATTTACAGGATGTGTATCTGCATATTCCGATTCATCCAGATCACTTTTAGTGTCTGAGATTCTCTTTTTAGACAAGCATTACCAGTTTTGTGGCTCTACTATTTGGTCTAGCCTCAGTTCCAAGAATTTTTTTCAAAGGTTCTCGGTGCCCTTCTTTCTGTAATCAGAGAATAGGGTTTTGGTATTTCCTTATTTGGACGATATCTTGGTACTTGCTCAGTCTTCTCATTTTCGAAGAATCTCATACGAATCGACTTGTGTTGTTTCTTCAAGTTCATGGTTGGAGGATCAATTTACCAATCAGTTTATTGATTCCTCAGACAAGGGTAACCTTTTTAGGTTTCTAGATAAATTCAGTGTCTATGACTCTGTCCTTGTCAGACAAGAGAAGTTTAACATTGATATCAGCTTGTCAAAACCTTCAGTCACAATCATTCCCTTTGGTAGCCTTATGCATGGAAATGTTGGATCTTAGGACTGCCGCATCAGATGCGATCTCCTTTGCTCGTTTTCACATGCGACCTCTTCAGCCCTGTATGCTGAACCAATGGTGCAGGGATTACTCAAAGATAACTCAATTAATATCTTTAAACCGATTTTACGACACTCTCTGACATGGTGGACAGATCACCATCGTTTAGTTCAGGGGGCTTCTTTGTTCTTCCGACCTGGACTATAATCTCAACAGATACGAGTCTTACAGGTTGGGGAGCTGTGTGGGGGTATCTGACGGCACAAGGGGTTTGGGAATCTCAGGAGGTGAGATTTCCGATCAATATTTGGAACCCCGTGCAATTTTCAGAGCTCTTCAGTCTTGGCCTCTTCTGAAGAGAGAGTTGTTCATTGTTTTCAGATAAGACATTGTCACAACTGTGGCATACATCAATCATCAAGGAGGGACTCACAGTCCTCTGGCTATGAAAGAAGTATCTCGAATTTTGGTTTGGGCGGAATCCAGCTCCTGTCTAATCTCTGCGGTTTATATCCCAGGTATGGACAATTGGAAAGCGGATTATCTCAGTCGCCAAACGTTGCATCCGGGCGAATGGTCTCTTCACCCAGAGGTATTTCTTCAGATTGTTCAAATGTGGGAACTTCCAGAAATAGTTCTGATGGCTTCTCATCTAAACAAGAAACTTCCCAGGTATCTGTCCAGATCCCGGGATCCTCAGGCGGAGGCAGTGGATGCATTTTCACTTCCTTGGAAGTATCATCCTGCCTATATCTTTCCGCCTCTAGTTCTTCTTCCAAGAGTAATCTCCAAGATTCTGAAGGAATGCTCGTTTGTTCTGCTGGTAGCTCCGGCATGGCCTCACAGGTTTTGGTATGCGGATCTTGTCCGGATGGCCTCTTGCCAACCGTGGACTCTTCCGTTAAGACCAGACCTTTTGTCTCAAGGTCCTTTTTTCCATCAGGATCTGAAATCCTTAAATTTAAAGGTATGGAGATTGAACGCTTGATTCTTGGTCAAAGAGGTTTCTCTGACTCTGTGATTAATACTATGTTACAGGCTCGTACATCTATATCCAGAGAGATATATTATAGAGTCTGGAAGACTTATATTTCTTGGTGTCTTTCTCATCATTTTTCTTGGCATTCTTTTTGAATACCGAGAATTTTACAATTTCTTCAGGATGGTTTGGTTAAGGGTTTGTCCGCAAGTTCTTTGAAAGGACAAATCTCTGCTCTTTCTGTTCTTTTTCACAGAAAGATTGCTATTCTTCCTGATATTCATTGTTTTGTACAAGCTTTGGTTCGTATAAAACCTGTCATTAAGTCAATTTCTCCTCCTTGGAGTTTGAATTTGGTTCTGGGAGCTCTTCAAGCTCCTCCGTTTGAACCTATGCATTCATTGGACATTAAATTACTTTCTTGGAAAGTTTTGTTCCTTTTGGCCATCTCTTCTGCTAGAAGAGTTTCTGAATTATCTGCTCTTTCGTGTGAGTCTCCTTTTCTGATTTTTCATCAGGATAAGGCGGTGTTGCGAACTTCTTTTGAATTTTTACCTAAGTTGTGAATTCCAACAACATTAGTAGAGAAATTGTGGTTCCTTCATTATGTCCTAATCCTAAGAATTCTAAGGAGAAATCGTTGCATTCTTTGGATGTTGTTAGAGCTTTGAAATATTATGTTGAAGCTACGAAATCTTTCTGTAAGACTTCTAGTCTATTTGTTATCTTTTCCGGTTCTAGGAAAGGCCAGAAAGCTTCTGCCATTTCTTTGGCATCTTGGTTGAAATCTTTAATTCATCTTGCCTATGTTGAGTCGGGTAAAATTCCGCCTCAGAGAATTACAGCTCATTCTACTAGGTCAGTATCTACTTCCTGGGCGTTTGGGAATGAGGCTTCGGTTGACCAGATCTGCAGGGCGGCAACTTGGTCCTCTTTGCATACTTTTACTAAATTCTACCATTTTGATGTATTTTCTTCTTCTGAAGCAATTTTTGGTAGAAAAGTTCTTCAGGCAGCGGTTTCAGTTTGAATCTTCTGCTTAGGTTTTTCATTAAACTTTATTTTGGGTGTGGATTATTTTCAGCAGGAATTGGCTGTCTTTATTTTATCCCTCCCTCTCTAGTGACTCTTGTGTGGAAAGATCCACATCTTGGGTAGTCATTATCCCATACGTCACTAGCTCATGGACTCTTGTTAATTACATGAAAGAAAACATAATTTATGTAAGAACTTACCTGATAAATTCATTTCTTTCATATTAACAAGAGTCCATGAGGCCCACCCTTTTTTTGGGGTGGTTATGATTTTTTTGTATAAAGCACAATTATTCCAATTCCTTATTTTATATGCTTCGCACTTTTTTCTTATCACCCCACTTCTTGGCTATTCGTTAAACTGATTTGTGGGTGTGGTGAGGGGTGTATTTATAGGCATTTTAAGGTTTGGGAAACTTTGCCCCTCCTGGTAGGAATGTATATCCCATACGTCACTAGCTCATGGACTCTTGTTAATATGAAAGAAATGAATTTATCAGGTAAGTTCTTACATAAATTATGTTTTTCTGGTTCTAGGAAAGGTCAGAAGGCTTCTGCCATTTCCTTGGCATCTTGGTTAAAGCTTTTGATTCATCAGGCTTATTTAGAGTCGGGTCAGGCCCCGCCTCAGAGAATTACAGCTCATTCCCGTGGGCTTTTAAATTTTTTTATTGAGGTCAAAAAGCATTAACACATATGAAAAACTTAAACAAGGCATTCAAGACATTTCTGGTTTATAGTGGATGTTAAAAGTCCTCATCATTCATCCCTTGATGTCAGAATGTAAGGCCACTTTTGGACCTATGTAGTAGTATAGTTCAGAGTCCAAGGGGTTATAATTTTGACTTAAAAGATTGCACATGTAACACAAGAGTTACAATATGTGTGTGGTGTTCAATCTGATGGGAAATGCAGGCCAAATACAATAGTCTTGAGAAACATATCTGTGTTCGCGTGATAAAGACATCTACCCTCATTTTATACTAGCGTTATTTTCAACATATAACAGAAAGGAAAGTTTACATAAACGTACATCATCATATTCAAAGGTATCATGAAACTATTTGCTTTTTTTTTTTTTTAAGGATTTATATAGATGTACCGGTCAGGACTGGGTCTTATATTAACATACAACTCACAGAGGCAAGCGGCCATTTTTGTGGCCTAACCAAAGAGAAAACCATGAAAAATAAACTACATAACGGAACAAAATGAAACTCAACCATGCAGGACTTATTTCCAAACTAGTATAATCTACATTATTAAACCTAGTGGCTATATGTATACACTTCCAACTAATTGTTGCGTTGCATTCTCTAGGCAAAAATCAAAGGGTTATAGTACGGCTCATAGCACTCTCCAATTAGGTGTAGCTCATGTTAACGATAATAAGTGACATTTGGGCTCCCAACAGCGGTCCCGGCCGTAGACCGCCAAGTGGGGCACTGATATTACTATTCTATTTTGATCCCCTCTGTGTTCTGAGGCAGCGCACATACCACTGACCCCCCGTTCAGTTCTAATTTTGTCACCCTAGGGGCCCCCCCTAAACACCACAGGAAACACTCAGGAGTATAAAAGGGCGCCAATGTATCCACAATGCCTCCGCTATGCCATAAATGCATGAATAGTTCTAAGGCTGCCTCGCAGTGTGCATCAGTCAAAGTGTATGTAGCCGTTTAAAATTAAACGTAGGGAAGCAACAACAGATAAAACCACATCGGAATAGATATAGATAAGCAGGATCAAAACATATTTAAACCAACAATATTTAAACAGCATTTCTTTCCTGTAATTAGCAAGAGTCCATGAGCTAGTGACGTATGGGGTATACATTCCTACCAGGAGGGGCAAAGTTTCCCAAACCTCAAAATGCCTATAAATACACCCCTCACCACACCCACAAATCAGTTTTTACAAACTTTGCCTCCTGTGGAGGTGGTGAAGTAAGTTTGTGCTAGATTCTTCGTTGATATGCGCTCCGCAGCAGGTTGGAGCCCGGTTTTCCTCTCAGCGTGCAGTGAATGTCAGAGGGATGTGAAGAGAGTATTGCCTATTTGAATTCAATGATCTCCTTCTACGGGGTCTATTTCATAGGTTCTCTGTTATCGGTCGTAGAGATTCATCTCTTACCTCCCTTTTCAGATCGACGATATACTCTTATATATACCATTACCTCTACTGATTCTCGTTTCAGTACTGGTTTGGCTTTCTACTACATGTAGATGAGTGTCCTGGGGTAAGTAAGTCTTATTTTCTGTGACACTCTAAGCTATGGTTGGGCACTTTTATATAAAGTTCTAAATATATGTGTTTAAACATTTATTTGCCTTGATTCAGGATGTTCAACGTTCCTTATTTCAGACAGTCAGTTTCATATTTGGGATAATGCATATGAATAAATCATTTTTTCTTACCTTAAAATTTGACTTTTTTCCTGTGGGCTGTTAGGCTTGCGGGGGCTGAACATGCTTCATTTTATTGCGTCATTCTTGGCGGAATTTTTTTTTGTAATTTCCGGCGTCATATGTGTCGCCGGAAGTTGCGTCATTTTTTTGACGTTTTTGCGCCAAAAAATGTCGGCTTTACCGGATGTGGCGCCAAATGATGTGGGCGGCTTTTTTGGCGCTAAAAAATTCGAGCGTCATTGTTATCTCCACAATATTTAAGTCTCATTATTTATTGCTTCTGGTTGCTAGAAGCTTGTTTATTGTCATTTTTTTTTCCCATTCCTGAAACTCATTTAAGGAATTTGATCATTTTTGCTTTATATGTTGTTTTTTCTATTACATATTGCAAGATGTCTCAGATTGACCCTGAATCAGAAGCCACTTCTGGAAAAACGCTTAACTGAGTTTCAGTTCTACCAAAGCTAAGTTCATTTATTTTAAATGTTATAAATGTTTATCTTTAGCTATGGTTTGTAATAAGGTATTATGATATACTTTTACATGCAAAATCCATTAGTGTTTATGCTTTATATATTTCCATTCTTACATTTTATGTACAAGAACTATTTAGAAGATTTATAAGAAATATTTTCTGATTCTATTTTAAAGGCCTTCTAATAAAATTTTTAGGTCTTTTTCATTTCTTTTTTAATTATTGAAGTTTCAAATGACCAACAACATACTGATTTATCCTTCTCTGATGATGTTTTTTCTCTTTCAGAAATTTTCTTCATCAGATATTGACACTAACAAATCTACTTTTTTTTTATCTTTCTATTATTAAAGTACATTTGTTCTTTGTTGAAAAGGTGTTGATTATTTTGGATATTAAGGTAACTAGTTCTTTAAGACTAGCTGACACTATTTCTGCCTATTTATTTCTTCTGTGTTTTCAGAGGTTTTCTTTCCAATTCCCCATTCTAGGGAATGGAATAGGCTGAGAATTTTCTTTTATTCCTTTTTCAAAGGTTTTAAACTATATTCTTTGCCAGCAGTTAAATTCAATTTGGAGGGTTCTCCAATTTATTGGGGCTATCTCTACTTCTACTAATTATGCTATTGTTTCTATAGCAAAATAGTATTTATTTTCCCTTAGATAGTTGTATCTTATTTATGGAAAATTATTTAGTTTCAGGTACTTTTCTTGGTCCTGTGATTTATTTGGATATTGCAATTGCTTCATTTTTTCTGTTTACTTTAAGATCAAGTATCAGATTATGATTTATTTTATCATTGTTAAAGGACAACCTTTACTAGACTATGTGCTGTTGCATTTGTCTTGTTGTTTTGCATTTATTGATTATGTAAGTCCACTGTATTTACTGGTCCTTTTAACTGGACTATCATGCTAATAATTTCATTTGTGTCTTCATTTTATTGAATATTTTCGCAAATGAGGGTTAATCTATGTCTTTAGCTATTTTAGCTAGAAGAATTTTATTCTAAGATAATCAATTATTTGTTTTATAATTGGATTCAATTCTTAACTGTTACTCTGGGCTTCAAGATTGAGTTCTAAGACTAAAACTTTAAGCTTATTCTAGTTTAGTTGTTCTTATTAAGGAACGAATTCCTGAGTTCTTTCCCAAGTAACATGTTTATAATTGGGGTTCGAAATCAGCTCCCTAATATTGCGATGTACGTGCCGTATTCCAGCTTGGCTGGTAAGGGGCAGGTTAAGACTTCTTTGAAATTTATTTGGTTCTATTTTGTCCAAATTTCTTTGATTTTATTCCAGTAAGGCTAACACTTTCTTTAAGTGTGTTTCTGTCCTATATATTTTGGGTATTGTTGAAGCATGGCTGGGCACCCATGGGGTTCAAGCGCTGCTCAGACCTGGAATCTTCTGGGGTATTTCTTCCAGTTCCTTTTTTAGGAACCGGGTTTGGAGTTTTATTCAAACTATTTTGCCTTTTTATGGTCATTGATAGCATTATTTGTTTTCATTAGATACAATAAATGCATATTTCTCTTGTTAAGTTTGTTCAGTCCACGGGTCATCCATTACTTATGGGATATATTCTCCTTCCCAACAAGAAGTTGCAAGAGGATCACCCAAGCAGAGCTGCTATATAGCTCCTCCCCTCACATGTCATATCCAGTCATTCTCTTGCAAGTCTCAACAAAGAAAGAGGTCGCGAGAGGAGATAGGAGTTTTTACCTAATTATTCTTCAATCAAAAGTTTATTTTAAAACGGCACCGGAGTGTGCTGTTTTTTCTCTCAGGCAGTATTTAGAAGAAGAATCTGCCTGCGTTTTCTATGATCTTAGCAGACGTAACTAAGATCCACTGGCTGTTCTCGCACATTCTGAGGAGTGGGGTAACTTCAGAAAAGGGAATAGCATGCGGGGTCCCCCGCAAATGAGGTATGTGCAGTAATATTTTCTAGGAATGGAATTGACTAAGAAAACACTGCTGTTACCCATATGATGTAAGTACAGCCTTTATTGCAGTAATAGCGACTGGTATCAGGCTGATAAATGTATGCGCAGTTGTTATTTTCTAGGGACTAGAATTTGACTGAGAAAATACTGTTAATACTGAAATAAATGTATGAGCCTTAACTGCAGTAGAAGCGACTGGTAGCAGGCTTAGTGATAACTTTGCATAACACTGGAAAGTTGTTTTTAAAAACGTTTACTGGCATGTTATTCGTTTTGTGAGGTACTTTGGTGATAAATCTTTTTGGGCATGATTTTTTTCCATATGGCTAACGTATATTTCTGCATAGAAACTGTTGTAACAGGTCTCCCACTGTTGTAATATGAGTGGGAGGGGCCTTTTTTAGCGCCTTGTTGCGCAGTTAAAATTCTAGCACAGTCTTCCTGCTTCTTCCTCCTTGATCCAGGACGTCTCCAGAGAGCTCAGGGGTCTTCAAAATTCATTTTTGAGGGAGGTAATCAGTCACAGCAGACCTGTGACAGTGTGTTTGACTGTGATAAAAGCGTTAAATCTTAAATTGATTATCCGTTTTTGGGTATTGAGGGGTTAATCATCCGTTTGCTAGTGGGTGCAATCCTCTGCTAAATTCATACATTTACTGTTAAAATTGTTGGCTATAACTGAATTAGTTCATTGTTATTTCAACTGTGACAGTTTTTTGTGTTTTTAAAAGCGCTGCAGCGTTTTTTCTATTGCTTGTAAATTTATTGAAAGATTTTTTCCAAGCTTGCTAGCCTTCATTGCTAGTCTGTTTAAACATGTCTGATACAGAGGAATCTACTTGTTCATTATGTTTAAAAGCCGATGTGGAGCACAATAGAAATATGTGTACCAATTGTATTGATGTTACTTTAAATAAAAGTCAGTCTTTACTGGTAAAGAAATTATCACCAGACAACGAGGGGGAAGTTATGCCGCCTAACTCTCCTCACGTGTCAGTACCTTCGCCTCCCGCTCAGGAGGTGCGTGAGATTGTGGCGCCAAGTACATCAAGGCCCTTACAAATCACTTTGCATGATATGGCTAATGTTATGAAAGAAGTATTATCTAATTTGCCTGAGTTAAGAGGCAAGCGCGATAGCTCTGGGTTTAGGACTGAGCGCGCCGATGACACGAGAGCCATGTCCGATACTGCGTCACAATTTGCAGAACATGAGGACGGAGAGCTTCATTCTGTGGGTGACGGATCTGATCCGGGGAGACCGGATTCAGAAATTTCACATTTTAAATTTAAGCTTGAGAACCTCCGTGTATTGCTAGGGGAGGTGTTAGCGGCTCTGAATGATTGCGACACGGTTGCAATCCCAGAGAAATTATGTAGGCTGGATAAATACTATGCGGTACCGGTGTGTACTGACGTTTTTCCTATACCTAAAAGGCTTACAGAGATTATTAGCAAGGAGTGGGATAGACCCGGTGTGCCCTTTTCCCCTCCTCCGATATTTAGAAAAATGTTCCCAATAGACGCCACCACATGAGACTTATGGCAGACGGTCCCTAAGGTGGAGGGAGCAGTTTCTACTTTAGCCAAGCGTACCACTATCCCGGTGGAGGATAGCTGTGCTTTCTCAGATCCAATGGATAAAAAATTAGAAGGTTACCTTAAGAAAATGTTTGTTCAACAAGGTTTTATATTACAGCCCCTTGCATGCATTGCGCCCGTCACTGCTGCAGCGGCATTCTGGTTTGAGTCTCTGGAAGAGGCTATTCGCACAGCACCATTGGATGAGATTATGAACAAGCTTAAAGCCCTTAAGCTAGCTAATGCATTTGTTTCAGATGCCGTTGTGCATTTAACCAAACTAACGGCTAAGAACTCCGGATTCGCCATCCAGGCGCGCAGAGCGCTATGGCTTAAATCCTGGTCAGCAGATGTAACTTCTAAATCTAAATTGCTTAATATTCCTTTCAAAGGGTAAACCTTATTCGGGCCCGGCTTGAAAGAAATTATTGCTGACATTACTGGAGGTAAGGGTCACACCCTTCCTCAGGACAGGGCTAAACCAAAGGCCAAACAGTGCCTTTCGTAATTTTCGTGCCTTTCGTAATTTCAAGGCAGGAGCAGCATCAACTTCCTCCGCTCCAAAACAGGAAGGGACTGCTACTCGTTACAGACAGGGTTGGAAAGGCAACCAGTCCTGGAACAAGGGCAAGCAGGCCAGAAAACCTACTTCTGCCCCTAAGACAGCATGAAGAAAGGGCCCCCTATCCGGAAACGGATCTAGTGGGGGGCAGACTTTCTCTCTTCGCCCAGGCCTGGGAAAGAGATGTCCAGGATCCCTGGGCGTTGGAGATCATATCTCAGGGATACCTTCTGGACTTCAAAACTTCTCCACAAGGGAGATTTCATCTGTCAAGGTTATCAACAAACCTAATAAAGAAAGAGGCATTTCTACGATGTGTACAAGACCTCTTAGTAATGGGAGTGATCCACCCTGGTTCCGCGGACGGAACAAGGGCAAGGTTTTTACTCAAATCTGTTTGTGGTTCCCAAAAACAGAGGGAACCTTCAGTCCAATCTTGGACCTGAAGATCTTAAACAAATTCCTAAGGGTTCCATCTTTCAAAATGGAAACTATTCGAACCATCCTACCCATGATTCAAGAGGGTCAGTATATGACCACAGTGGACTTAAAGGATGCCTACCTTCACATACCGATTCACAAAGATCATTATCGGTACCTAAGGTTTGCCTTTCTAGACAGGCATTACCAGTTTGTAGCTCTTCCCTTCGGGTTGGCTACGGCCCCGAGAATTTTTACAAAGGTTCTGGGCTCGCTTCTGGCGGTACTAAGACCGCGAGGCATAGCGGTGGCTCCGTACCTAGACGACATTCTGATACAAGCGTCAAGTTTTCAAAATGCAAAGTCTCATACAGAGATAGTTCTAGCATTTCTGAGGTCGCATGGGTGGAAAGTGAACATGGAAAAGAGTTCTCTGTTCCCACTCACAAGGGTTCCCTTTCTAGGGACTCTTATAGATTCTGTAGAGATGAAAATTTACCTGACTGAGTCCAGGTTATCAAAAATCCTAAATGCTTGCCGTGTCCTTCATTCCATTCCAAGCCCATCAGTAGCTCAGTGCATGGAAGTAATCGGCTTAATGGTCGCGGCAATGGACATAGTGCCATTTGCGCGCCTACATCTCAGACCGCTGCAACTATGCATGCTAAGTCAGTGGAATGGGGATTACTCAGATCTGTCCCCTTTACTAAATCTGGACCAGGAGGCCAGAGATTCTCTTCTCTGGTGGTTGTCGCGGGTTCATCTGTCCAAAGGAATGACTTTTCGCAGACCAGATTGGACGATTGTAACAACAGATGCCAGCCTACTAGGCTGGGGTGCAGTCTGGAACTCCCTGAAGGCTCAGGGATCGTGGACTCTGGAGGAGAAACTCCTCCCAATAAACATTCTGGAATTAAGAGCAATATTCAATGCTCTTCTAGCTTGGCCTCAGTTAGCAACACTGAGGTTCATCAGATTTCAGTCGGACAACATCACGACTGTGGCTTACATCAATCATCAAGGGGGAACCAGGAGTTCCCTAGCGATGTTGGAAGTCTCGAAGATAATTCGCTGGGCAGAGTCTCACTCTTGTCATCTGTCAGCGATTTACATCCCAGGCGTGGAGAACTGGGAGGCGGATTTTCTAAGTCGCCAGACCTTTCATCCGGGGGAGTGGGAACTTCACCCGGAGGTGTTTGCTCAACTGATTCTTCGTTGGAGCGAACCGGAGCTGGATCTCATGGCATCTCGCCAGAACGCCAAGCTTCCTTGTTACGGATCCAGGTCCAGGGACCCGGGAGCGGTGCTGGCACTAGCAGCCCCTTGGGTTTTCAACATGGCTTATATGTTTCCACCATTTCCGTTGCTACCTCGACTGATTGCCAGGATCAAACAGGAGAGAGCATCGGTGATTCTGATAGCGCCTGCGTGGCCACGCAGGACCTGGTATGCAGACCTAGTGGACATGTCGTCCTGTCCACCATGGTCTCTGCCTCTGAGGCAGGACCTTCTAATTCAGGGTCCTTTCAACCATCCAAGTCTAATTTCTCTGAGGCTGACTGCATGGAGATTGAACGCTTGATTCTATCAAAGCGTGGTTTTTCGGAGTCGGTTATTGATACGTTAATACAGACTCGGAAACCTGTTACCAGAAAAATTTACCATAAGATATGGCGTAAATATTTATATTGGTGTGAACCCAAGAGTTACTCATGGAGTAAGGTTAGGATTCCTAGGATATTGGCTTTTCTACAAGAAGGTTTAGAAAAGGGTTTATCCGCTAGTTCGTTAAAGGGACAGATTTCTGCTCTGTCTATTCTTTTACACAAACGTCTGGCAGAGATTCCAGACGTCCAGGCTTTTTGTCAGGCTTTGGCTAGGATTAAGCCTGTGTTTAAAACTGTTGCTCTTCCGTGGAGCTTAAACTTGGTTCTTAAAGTTCTTCAGGGTGTTCCGTTTGAACCCCTTCATTCCATTGATATTAAGCTTTTATCTTGGAAAGTTCTGTTTTTGATGGCTATTTCCTCTGCTCGAAGATTCTCTGAGTTATCTGCCTTACATTGTGATTCTCCTTATCTGATCTTTCATTCAGACAAGGTAGTTCTGCGTACTAAACCTGGGTTTTTACCTAAGGTTGTTTCTAACAGGAATATCAATCAAGAGATTGTTGTTCCTTCATTATGTCCTAATCCTTCTTCAAAGAAGGAACGTCTTTTGCATAATCTGGACGTAGTCCGTGCCCTGAAGTTCTACTTACAGGCAACTAAAGATTTTCAGCAAACTTCTTCTCTGTCGTTTATTCTGGTCAGAGGAGAGGTCAAAAGGCTTCGGCCACCTCTCTCTCTTTTTGGCTTCGTAGCATAATACGTTTAGCCTATGAGACTGCTGGACAGCAGCCTCCTGAAAGAATTACAGCTCATTCCACTAGAGCTGTGGCTTCCACCTGGGCCTTTAAGAATGAGGCCTCTGTTGAACAGATTTGCAAGGCTGCAACTTGGTCTTCACTTCATACCTTTTCAAAATTTTACAAATTTGACACTTTTGCTTCTTCGGAGGCTGTTTTTGGGAGAAAGGTTCTACAGGCAGTGGTTCCTTCTGTTTAATGTTCCTGCCTTGTCCCTCCCATCATCCGTGTACTTTAGCTTTGGTATTGGTATCCCATAAGTAATGGATGACCCGTGGACTGAACACACTTAACAAGAGAAAACATAATTTATGCTTACCTGATAAATTTATTTCTCTTGTAGTGTGTTCAGTCCACGGCCCGCCCTGTCTTTTTTTGAGGCAGTTCTAAATTTTAATTAAAACTCCAGTCACCACTGCACCCTATAGTTTTTCCTTTCTCGTCTTGTTTCGTTCGAATGACTGGATATGACATGTGAGGGGAGGAGCTATATAGCAGCTCTGCTTGGGTGATCCTCTTGCAACTTCCTGTTGGGAAGGAGAATATATCCCATAAGTAATGGATGACCCGTAGACTGAACACACTACAAGAGAAATAAATTTATCAGGTAAGCATAAATTATGTTTTTGTGTGTTGAAGCCACAACCTAATAAAATGGGTTGAGCTTGTAGTTATAATCATATATCATTACTTTATCACATTGTGTTCATATATCTGCTTCTTTATCTTATATCTGTCCATAAACCAATCACCAATACTTGGAGAGAAAAATGGAAAATAAACATTTCTCTTGTTAGGTGTATCCAGTCCACGGATCATCCATTACTTGTGGGATATTCTCCTTCCTAACAGGAAGTTGCAAGAGGATCACCCACAGCAGAGCTGCTATATAGCTCCTCCCCTAACTGCCATACCCAGTCATTCTCTTGCAACTCAACATAGCTGGAGGTAGTAAGAGGAAAGTGGTGTAATATAGTTAATTTTTTCTTCAATCAAAAGTTTATTGTTTTTAAATGGTACCGGAGTTGTACTATTTTCTCTCAGGCAGCATTTGGAAGAAGAATCTGCCTGCGTTTTCTATGATCTTAGCAGAAGTAACTAAGATCCACTGCTGTTCTCACATATGTCTGAGGGGTGAGGTAACTTCAGAGGGAGAATGGCGTGCAGGTTATCCTGCAATAAGGTATGTGCAGTTTAAGTTTTTCTAGGGATGGAATTGCTAGAAAATGCTGCTGATACCGGATTAATGTAAGTTAAGCCTAAATACAGTGATTTAATAGCGACTAGTAACAGGCTTACTATAAGAGGTATAGACTCTTATAAATGTGCAATATAAAACGTTTGCTGGCATGTTTAATCGTTTTTATATATGCTTTGGTGATAAAACTTATTGGGGCTTAGTTTTTTCCACATGGCTGGCTTGATTTTTGCCTAGAAACAGTTTCCTGAGGCTTTCCACTGTTATAGTATGAGTGGGAGGGGCCTATTTTAGTGCTTTGTTGCGCACTTAAAATTACTGACAGAGACATTCAGCTTCCCTCAGCAGTCCCCTGTATGCTATAGGACATCTCTGAAGGGCTCAAAAGTCGTGTATTGAGGAAGGTAAAGCCACAGTAGAGCTGTGGCAGTTGTTTGTGACTGTTTAAAAAACATTGTTTTTCAATTTGTTAATCCGTTTTTTGTATTAAGGGGTTAATCATCCATTTGCAAGTGGGTGCAATGCTCTGCTAAATTGTTACATACACTGTAAAAATTTCGTTTGTCTAACTGCCTTTTTTCACTGTTATTTCAAATTTTTACAAAATTTGTTTCTCTTAAAGGCACAGTAACGTTTTTTCTATTTGCTTGTTAACTTGATTTAAAGTGTTTTCCAAGCTTGCTAGTCTAATTGCTAGTCTGTACAAACATGTCTGACATAGAGGAAGCTCTTTGTTCATTATGTTTAAAAGCCATGGTGGAACCCCATAGGAGAATGTGTACTAAATGTATTGATTTCACTTTAAACAATAAAGATCAGCCTTTATCTTTAAAAGAAATATCACCAGAAGATTCTGACGAGGGGGAAGTTATGCCGACTTACTCCCCCCACATGTCAGACCCTTTGACTCCCGCTCAAGGGACTCACGCTAGAATGGCGCCAAGTACATCAAAGACGCCCATAGCGATTACTTTACAGGACATGGCGGCGATCATGGATAATACCCTGTCAGCGGTATTAGCCAGACTGCCTGAATTCAGAGGCAAGCTCGATAGCTCTGGGGTTAGACGTAATACAGAGCACGCAGATGTTTTAAGTCCCATGTCTGATACTGCGTCACAATATGCAGAAGCTGAGGAAGGAGAGCTTCAGTCTGTGGGTGACGTCTCTGACTCGGGGAAACCTGATTCAGATATGTCTACTTTTAAATTTAAGCTTGAGAACCTCCGGGTGTTGCTTGGAGAGGTTTTAGCTGCTCTGGATGACTGTGACACAATTGCAGTGCCAGAGAAATTGTGTAGACTGGATAAATACTACTCAGTGCCGGTGTGTACTGACGTTTTTCCAATACCTAAAAGGTTTACAGAAATTATTACTAAAGAGTGGGACAGACCCGGTGTGCCGTTTTCCCCCCCTCCGATTTTTAGAAAAATGTTTCCAATAGACGCCACCACACGGGACTTATGGCAGACGGTCCCTAAGGTGGAGGGAGCAGTTTCTACTTTAGCTGCGGCATTCTGGTTTGAGTCTCTGGAAGAGGCCTTTCAGACAGCTACTCCATTGACTGAAATACTTGACAAGCTTAGAACACTTAAGCTAGCTAATTCTTTTGTTTCTGATGCCATTGTTCATTTGACTAAACTAAAGGCTAAGAATTCTGGATTCGCCATCCAGGCGTGTAGAGCGCTATGGCTTAAATCTTGGTCAGCTGACGTGACTTCAAAGTCTAAATTACTTAACTTTCCCTTCAAGGGGCAGACCCTATTCGGGCCTGGTTTGAAGGAAATTATTGCTGACATTACTGGAGGTAAGGGTCATACCCTTCCTCAGGACAGGGCCAAATCAAGGGCCAAACAGTCTAATTTTCGTGCCTTTCGAAACTTCAAGGCAAGTGCAGCATCAACTTCCTCTGCTACAAAACAAGAGGGAACTTTTGCTCAATCCAAGCCGGCCTGGAAATCTAACCAGGCCTGGAACAAAGGCAAGCAGGCCAGAAAGCCTGCTGCTGCCTCTAAGACAGCATGAAGGAACGGTCCCCTATCCGGTAACGGATCTAGTAGGGGGCAGACTTTCTCTCTTCACCCAAGCATGGGCAAGAGATGTTCAGGATCCCTGGGCGTTGGAGATCATATCTCAGGGATATCTTCTGGATTTCAAAGCTTTCCCCCCCCCCACAAGGGAGATTTCACCTTTCGAGATTATCTGTAAACCAGATAAAGAAAGAGGCATTCTTACGCTGTGTGCAAGACCTCCTAGTAATGGGAGTGATCCATCCAGTTCCACAGATGGGACAGGGATTTTATTCAAATCTGTTTGTGGTTCCCAAAAAAGATCTAAAGATCTTAAACAAGTTCCTCAGAGTTCCATCGTTCAAAATGGAAACTATTCGGACCATCCTACCTATGATCCAGGAGGGTCAGTACATGACCACAGTGGATTTGAAGGATGCTTACCTTCACATACCGATTCACAAAGATCATCATTGGTTTCTAAGGTTTGCCTTTCTAGACAGGCATTACCAGTTTGTGGCTCTTCCCTTCGGGTTAGCTACAGCCCCAAGAATTTTTACAAAGGTTCTGGGGTCACTTCTGGCGGTGCTAAGACCACGGGGCATAGCAGTTGCCCCTTATCTAGACGACATCCTGATACAGGCATCAAACTTCCAAATTGCCAAATCTCATACAAACATAATGTTGGCATTTCTGAGGTCGCATGGGTGGAAAGTGAACGAGGAAAAGAGTTCTCTATCACCCCTCACGAGAGTTTCCTTCCTAGGAACTCTGATAGATTCTGTAGAAATGAAAATTTACCTGACGGAGTCCAGGTTATCAAAGCTTCTAAATTCCTGACGTGTTCTTCATTCCATTCCGCGCCTTTCGGTGGCTCAGTGCATGGAAGTGATCGGCTTAATGGTTGCGGCGATGGACATAGTGCCATTTGCGCGCCTACATCTCAGACCGCTGCAATTATGCATGCTCAGTCAGTGGAATGGGGATTACACAGATTTGTCCCCTCTGCTAAATCTGGATCAAGAGACCAGAGATTCTCTTCTCTGGTGGCTATCTCGGGTCCATCTGTCCAAAGTTATGACCTTTCGCAGGCCAGATTGGACAATTGTAACAACAGATGCCAGCCTTCTAGGTTGGGGTGCAGTCTGGAATTCCCTGAAAGCTCAGGGATCGTGGACTCAGGAGGAGAAACTCCTCCCAATAAATATTCTGGAGTTAAGAGCAATATTCAATGCTCTTCTAGCTTGGCCTCAGTTAGCAACCCTGAGGTTCATCAGATTTCAGTCGGACAACATCACGACTGTGGCTTACATCAACCATCAAGGGGGGACCAGGAGCTCCCTAGCGATGTTAGAAGTCTCCAAGATAATTCGCTGGGCAGAGACTCACTCTTGTCACCTATCAGCAATCCATATCCCAGGTGTAGAGAACTGGGAGGCGGATTTTCTAAGTCGTCAGACCAATATAAGGGTAAAGAAGTTACTTGTAAACAATGTAATACACTCCAGCAGGTAAAGTGGATCATTGGGAACAAATTAAATGGGAGAAAAATTTTGAGTAAACTGTCCCTTTAAGAATGAAGCTTCAGTTGATCAGATTTGCATACATTTACTAAATTCTACCATTTTGATGTATTTGCTTCTTCGAAGCAGTTTTTGGTAGAAAAGTTTTTCAGGCATCTGTTTCAGTTTGATTGCTCTGCTTATGTTTAAGTTTTTTCTTTTCATTATGAAAATAAATTTATATTTTGGGTTGTGGATTAATTTTTTTCAGCGGAAAATGGCTGTTATTATTTTATCCCTCCCTCTCTAGTGACTCTTCTGTGGAGTTCCACATCTTGGGTATTACTATCCCATACATCACTAGCTCATGGACTCTTGCCACTTACATGAAAGAAAACATAATTTATGTAAGAACTTACCAGATAAATTAATTTCTTTCATATTGGCAAGAGTCCATGAGACCCACCCTTTTTATGGTGGTTATGATTTTTTTTTATAAAGCACAATTATTTCCAAATTCCTTTGTTGATTCTTTTTACTCCTTTCTTTATCACCCCACTACTTGGCTATTCGTTAAACTGAATTGTGGGTGTGGTGAGGGGTGTATTTGTAGGCATTTTGAGGTTTGGGAAACTTTGCCCCTCCTGGTAGGATTGTATATCCCATACGTCACTAGCTCATGGACTCTTGCCAATATGAAATAAATTGATTTATCAGGTAAGTTCTTACATAAATTATGTTTTTCCTAATGTCTTTTACGTTGCTCAGAAATTCATTCTGCCCCTCGGAAGAATGAAGATGTACAGTTTTATAGTATTGATTGTCTCCCAAATTATTGCAACATTTTAAGTCCGCATACACACTGAATATATTTTTAGCTCAACTCTTTTGAGAGGTGCAGTAGTTATAACTACCCTCTTTTTGTGGTGGGCAATAAATTAGTATCTAAGACTCTGTAGGCCATATTATCATTTTCTAAAACCAGTGATAGTATATTTAGGCCTAATAACATCTGTGAACCTAGCAGATTATTCATGATTTGGCTGATGTACTTATTTTTACTGTGATATTAACTGGTAAAAACTTTTTCTGAAACAGCCTAGTTTGTTTAAAGTGAATGTAAAGTTGAGTGTACTCACTCACATCATAGAATAGAATTTAAAAATTTAGGCAGGCTTTCATTAATCAAATTTGTACTATTTTATTAATAATCTCAGATTTTTACCTTTTTTAATGCTATAACAATAAGCGCCGTCCCTCCGCCCGCCATGTTTCTTAATTGATTGACAGGTGAAGAATCTGCAATCCACTAATCGAACACCCCAACGATTAGTGGATTGCAGCAACGAACAATATGTATATGGCAGGCAGAAGAACGGCGCTTATCGTTATAGCATTAAAAGGTAAAAATCAGAAAATACTAATAAATAGTACAAATTTGGTGAATGAAAGTCTGCCTACATTTTTTAATTCTATCCTATGACGTGAGCGAGTACACTCAACTTTACATTCACTTTAAACAATGTTAGGTTAGTGATGCCGTGAGGCTACTTGATAGTTTATGGCAGGGAAGGACTAAGATTCACAGACCAGACTTAAATACTCAACAAACTATTTGCTTAGGAACCAGCAAAACATTTCCCAAAGGTTACATATAAATGTTAACTCATGACATCCCTAGCTATTAAAATAATTCACATTTAAAATATGGATGTTAGAACCCACAGCCACAAGCTATTGTAAGTAGTGTCAATTAAGGGATAGGAATCTATATGACCATTTCCCCACTAGTACACCCCTACATGGCTCTACTTAATCAGTCCTAGATTTATATAATCTTCTTTATGATTCATGAAGCTTCGTGTCTGAAAAAAGTTTAGAGGTCAGAGATCATATACCCCTTAATCCTAGAACTATCTACTTGGCTATTTTTCAGGACCGTAGGTAAACTTTCTTGCTCCTCCTAGTGGCTAAGAAAATTTGCGTTTGGAACGATTGTGATCTTTTCAGATTGTCACAGATGCATAGGATGTTGATTTATATGCCATGACTTGATTATTATTACTTTTAAAGTATGTGATTACTTTAGTGTTGCTAGATTGTGGGTTCTTTCCCTAAAATCTCTTTCTATGGTTCATAAATGTTGTTGTGTTTTTTGTTTGTTTTTTCATCATTTCTGACCTCCTGGTTGTCTCTCAACTCTTCAGAAGCTGAACTACTAAATGTTAGCATTTAAGCACAATTTAAGGGGTTTAATAATAATCATTATACAAAATCGGGATGTTTTAAAATACAATAATGATGTATGAACATATGTCCCATCTCTGGAGATCACTGTTGCCTCCATCGCTTTCCTTTGCCCTCCAGATTAGTGCTTATTTTAATAACTGTTGTTATCAGCTCTGAATTATTGTTTTCTCTCCTTTGTCCCCAACTGGTTTTATTGCCACTGGTGGCTTTCAGCATATACATTTAGCTTAATTTACTGATTCAATGTGACTGCATCAGTAACATGTTAATAAGAAAAAGAATCCGCTCTAATATTATCCACTCTCACTGCGCACATCTGTAGTAACCCTAAATAACATTCATAGCTATAACACCTCTGTTCTTCTTTCTGCAGGTGTCCTTGCTGGTCACGATAACCGCGTAAGCTGTTTAGGTGTAACAGACGACGGCATGGCGGTAGCTACAGGATCATGGGACAGTTTTCTCAGAATCTGGAATTAACTTGGGGATGGGGAAATCAGTCTTGTAAATTCTCCACTGAGATCTGGAGAGGTCAATGCTGCAGCCTATAGCTGTGAAATAACATTTCTACCTTGTATTTGCAGGTGAAGTTTTTTCTATTCACTGATTATTATTACACAAAAGGCTTTCTTTAAACTAGTAACAATCAAGTAAGTCATAATGGTTTAAAGGGGAAAGATCATTGGTGGCAATTTAAAGGGGGCTAGCACACGGGATCATGGTGACAGAATCCAGGAGCCAGTCTTTGTTTTGTGGTTTGGTTAAGTTGTTTTAACTTTTTTGCTGCTGGCAAAGTTTGTTTTAATGACAGACCTTTACAGCAGCCATTAGGTTAAAGGATTTCTGCTTTGTGCTCAAAGTCTGCTGAGTCTGTACTTTTTTTTTTGTACATAACTGAATGTACACACTATAGCAGCTAATCATGTAATGTTTGTATGTAAAAAAGCAAAACACAAAAAAAAATATTGAAATGATGCCTTTTTTTTATTTAAAGAATACGAATTGTAGCTATGAACACCACAATAGTTTAGTGATGGATGTACTTTGTGGTTTTCATTTTTTGTGAACTTGCTGTGGATGAAATGAAAATATATATATGTAGTATACCATCACATTAGACATGCCAATTAGTGAATTTATTTTATTGACCTTGTTCTTCTCACGCCGTTTGTATGGATATGTGACCTTTTATTCTTCCTTGGAATGGAGCATAGTGGCTCTGTCCTGTACAGTATAATACTGAAACTTTTTTTTCTCCAGTCCTAATGTGCCCCCCTATAAGTGTAAATTCACTAGTCGGTTCCCAAGTCATGAATGAACTAGTATGAAATGATAACTTTTTCATCTACCTGCATTAAGAAAGTAACTTCTACAGTTATATCCGTGTATTTTCAAAACCAGATGGATTTTCCTGATTTTAGTCAAAGAACATGGAAGTCTATAGGTTCAGTGTATCAGAATATTTAACAGATTAGCAAATACTCTAAAAACGTAATCATACTGAATCTTAAGGAAATTTCTTCGACACAAGAAATGCGAAAGTGTCATATCTTGTACTACATACATAAAAACATGTCAGGTGTGAATGCTTGTTGAATAAAACATCTAAAGCAAAGTCTCGGACTGTTAAGACAGTGAAATAACATTGTAGCTCATTTGCAAGTTGTAGTTATTTTACTGCAGAGAAATTGAGGATCTGTTCGCAGAATGTTGCAATTAGAATCCCTAGAAGAAGAATTTGATTTTTGTCATACTTGAGTAAAGCATGGCAAACCAATTCATTCCTAGAAGTGTGAAGTGCCCTTAAAATATTTTAACTGTTGGCCTTGCAAGATTATCCACACACACACTTTTTCGATTTTAGGGTTACCAGGTTTCTGGTGTAAAATCAGTTATACAAATGTACAATCTCCAGGTTAAACATAACAAACCGTGGTTTCAAGTGGCAGAATTTTATTATTGTAGCTGAAGATCTGCATGGAACATCTGTAACCTGGGACTTGCTATCTAGATTAGATTCTAAAACGCCTTAAAGATAATGTTCTCATGTTAAAGCTCTTATTAAACTTTTAGAACACTTTAAATATTGCTAGTGATAGCAAATGGGGCAAGCTATAAATTACACACACTCTCCATGGACACCTTTGTGCCAAAGCACCTTTACCACTTTGTGAATTGAAACTTCTAATGTTGTATGAAATGCTCCTTTTTTAAGATTTTAAACTCTATTTGTTTTCTGTGCCATGTTTACACTCCTGAATGTGCCAATATATAACACTTTTATACAGGACCCTCTGTATTTTCTTTGAGAGTATGAAGGACCAAAAAGTGGTTGCCACAGTTACGTTTCATTTTGTGCCAGATTTTTTTTTTTTTACACTCTAAGAATGCCAATAGTGATTGTGTTACTGAATCTTCATGCAGTACTGTAATTACTCAAAGTAATACCTGTATAGTATCCTGGTGAGCAGAACTTTGAGATCAAACAGATTGTGTACCATCTTTGTTTAAGTTTACCTTCTATGACACTTAACCAAGCTTCAAATGTGTGTCCACTTTTTATTCTGGCATTGCAAATTTAGAGGTCATAAACTTTTTTTTTTTTTTTTTTAGCTTATGTTAAAAGGTTGATTTGGTTCTGAGATAAGCTTTTAAGTTCTTGAAATCTGATTCTTAATGTGATCAGGTTTGTACATTTCCGATTCTGGCCAGAGCACTTTTTTTTTCCTTGGGTTAAACAGTTTTGAGGTATATAATTGTAAAATAAATAAGCTGCTATAGCAACATAGCCCAGTTTATTATTTGCTGTTATGTCCCTTTGTGCAGGATTTCTTTATTCTACTGTGACTTGCTAAAGAACATTTGACATCTTGCTCTTGACCGTTCTTTCTGTCGATACCTGAGTTTTTATTAATACACTAATTGTGCCAGCTACACAGTATTTGTTATGTATTGTGACTTATTACAGTACTTGCTTCATTTACAAGATACCAATATTGCCAAAAAGACATTTGACTTCCGAGGTATGTTCTTTTAGTACAAATTTAACCTTCATGATTGGTGGGATTTTAATGTGCCAGTATATGAATCGTTTGTAATCCAACATATATATTTGCCAATATTATTTACCTCCATTTGTAAGTATATTGCCAGTGGCATATCTTGAAGTTACCTCATTTTAATGCAGTTATATTATGTTCGGAGGTATTAATGGCACGTCACAAATGCATTATATTTTTTGCATTACTCGTAATGCATGTTCTAAAATTTTAGGTCAATGAAGAAACAGTTACTTATGTAGACTCCTGTAAATGGACTATGCCAGTTCTAAAATAGTACTGAATTTTAAAGTATGTATAACTAAGACCTGCAAAAATGCAAAATAAGCAGGTGGGTGGCCATGCTCTCATCTAAATTGAAATTGTAGAGTGCCTAACCCATATCTCATTTGATATCATTTTTATAGGCTGAACGTATAGCTTGCATTTCCCCACATGTGCACCTATTCATCAGACAAAAATCCCCATGCTTTACAGAAAATGCTAATTGCTCATTACATTCCAACATTTGAATGAAGGACAGTTTCTGCAGGGCTTAGTACCGTGTGCTAACATTTCTCACAGGCTCAAACTAATTTAAATTATTTCACATGATTTTCTCAAATGGCAGAGTTAGTTTTCATATCATTTCCATGTAAAATAAATAAATAAATAAAAAAATAGCATGGGTTTGTGGTGCACTTTGTAACCTGGCATGCATGCTGGTGAAAATTCTTCCTAATCTTTAGAGGCACCATGAGCCTTGTCTTTTCTTTTTTTTTCTTTTATCCAATTGCTGGTTGTATAAAATACATGCAGAATGTTAATGCAGTGTTGTATGGTAATATGTGCAAACAGTGTTAATGATTGATATAACCTGATACCACATTACATGTGCCTCACAAATTCTTCTACCACACAGTATGCTAGGTTTTGAATACTGCAGACTTCAGTGGAGACTAGTTTTAGATCTTTACAGCCTCTTTTGCTTTCTTTACATAGTGGTGCTTACTCCTGTGTGTTTCTCCATTGGGGGGGGGGGGGGGGACAATAAACATTAAAAAACAAGAAAAAGAAAAAAAAAGCATTTAACACAAGTTATTACAGTTTATATCCATAGAAGTTGAAAATTAAACTTGCTTTTGAAGGAACATAGTTTCATTGCTGTAATATAACACTTAAAAATGAGAAAACTCTAGCACATTCATTTTATACCATTTTTACTCCTATGTTGCGGACTTTGACAAAAGGCTTTATAAATATCTCTTATGAATTCTGCACTGCCTTTTGGATTGTGTATGTATTGAAACTGTCTTAAAGGTTTTAAGCCAATTAAAAACCAGGGACATGCCATGCTTTTTTTTTCTTTTAACAGTTGCTGTTGTATAAAAAAATGATTTCCCTGTGAAATAATCACTTGCTATAAACGTTTTGTTTATATTTTTCCACAATTGATTTTTTTTTCTTTGTATTTGTACAGTGGCTCAGTGAAACCAATATGTTGCCATGAATTGATATTGTAACCAATAAAAAGTGCTTTTAACCAGATCTGTTGACTGTGTGTGTGTCTATATTTATATAGTAACTATACATTTCATTGGAAAAGAATAAAATATTTTTATCATAGAGGCCGAATGATCTAAAGCTCTCCCCTCTGGGGAGATTATGTAACAAGTGTCATCTATACTGCAAGGTCCCTCAAAGGATTTTATAAAAGCACATTTTAGCTTGAGAGCTTTACAGAGTTCTGGATATAAAGAGACACAATTACCTTATAATATAATGCTGGCGAGTTCTTGATCATGCAGGTCCGCTACTAGAAATTTTGGGGACCCTTACGTAACTATTGTTCAGGCCCCCCCTCTTTGACCTGTACAATTTTTATATGATTGAAATGTGTGTACACTTTATTTATGAGTGTAGTCAAACTTGAAAATGTTGTAAAGGTAATAACACACAGGGCCAGATATTCAAAACCTTGCATTGAGAGAAATCACGCAAAATCTTTGGGATTTTTTTTTTAGCCCTTGTATTGTAATGTAGGAGTCTCTGTTTCACATAAAGAACACTACATGACAACATAAAAATTTCTCAAGTTAAAATTTGTGTTTCTAATTTTTTAGAGCCTCACCATACTGACAACACTTCTTAGAATATCTCACCTGAGCGGCAAGGTTTTGAATATCAAGCCCAAAAAGAGAAAGACAGAGATACACACACAGAGAAACACAGACACCTACAGAGTCTCTCACACAAACAGAAACATAGACTCACACACAAACATACACACTCAGAGACCTACAGAATCACACACAAACACACTCAGACACACAAAAACACACACTGAAACACACTCAGACACAGAGGCACTAACACATAGACACACAAAAGACACCTTCAGAATCACACAGGCATTCACAAACACTTATTCCCCACCCCCACTTGTCTCTCCTGAATGTTTACAGGAGTATACTAAGTCCAGTACGATATATCAAAGACTTACCTCACAGTGATCGTAATGCTTTGTGAGGTGAGGCTTAAATACCTCTCCCACTTCCCCCAGCAGAGAAGTGTCAGAACATTTCGAAGTAGTTCCTTAGGAGGTGTACCTGCCCTTCGATATGGGACTGGAGTTTTAAGTAGTCTTTCTTTCTCCAACATAGGTGTGTCCGGTCCACGGCGTCATCCTTACTTGTGGGATATTCTCTTCCCCAACAGGAAATGGCAAAGAGCCCAGCAAAGCTGGTCACATGATCCCTCCTAGGCTCCGCCTACCCCAGTCATTCTCTTTGCCGTTGTACAGGCAACATCTCCACGGAGATGGCTTAGAGTTTTTTAGTGTTTAACTGTAGTTTCTTCTGTTATGTGTGATCAGTCCACGGGTCATCATTACTTCTGGGATATTATCTGCTCCCCTACAGGAAGTGCAAGAGGATTCACCCAGCAGAGTTGCTATATAGCTCCTCCCCTCTACGTCACCTCCAGTCATTCTCTTGCACCCAAAGACTAGATAGGAGGTGTGAGAGGACTATGGTGATTATACTTAGTTTTTAGAACTTCAATCAAAAGTTTGTTATTTTAAATAGCACCGGAGCGTGTTATTACCTCTCTGGCAGAGTTTGAAGAAGAATCTACCAGAGTTTTTCTTATGATTTTAACCGGAGTAGTTAAGATCATATTGCTGTTTCTCGGCCATCTGAGGGAGGTAAAAACTTCAGATCAGGGGACAGCGGGCAGTTGAATCTGCATTGAGGTATGTAGCAGTTTTTATTTTCTGAATGGAATTGATGAAAAAATCCTGCCATACCGTTATAATGAACATGTATGTATGCTCTACACTTTAGTATTCTGGGGATGGTATTTCACCGGAATTACTCTGTAAAAGTATATTAAACCTTTTATTAGGTATTTTTCATGTTAAACGTTTTTGCTGGAATGTAGAATCGTTTGCATTAATGAGGTACTGAGTGAATAAATATTTGGGCATTATTTTTCCACTTGGCAGTTTGCTTGTTTTAATTATGACAGTTTCGTTTCTCTCTCACTGCTGTGTGTGAGAGGGAGGGGCCGTTTTTGGCGCTCTTTGCTACGCATCAAAAATTTCCAGTCAGTTACTCTTGTATTTTCTGCATGATCCGGTTCATCTCTAACAGAACTCAGGGGTCTTCAAACTTCTTTGAAGGGAGGTAGATTCTCTCAGCAGAGCTGTGAGACTTATATAGTGACTGTGATTTAAAACGTTGCTCTGTAATTTTTATGTTTAAAATTTAATTAGTGTTATTTTACTAATGGGAACAAACCTTTGCTAAAAGTTGTGTTGTTTGTAAAGAGTGATGCTATAACTGTTTTTCAGTTCATTATTTCAACTGTCATTTAATCGTTTAGTGCTTCTTGAGGCACAGTACGTTTTTGTTAAATAAAATTGTAACCGAGTTGCATGTTTATTGCTAGTGTGTTAAACATGTCTGATTCAGAGGAAGATACCTGTGTCATTTGTTCCAATGCCAAGGTGGAGCCCAATAGAAATTTATGTACTAACTGTATTGATGCTACTTTAAATAAAAGCCAATCTGTACAAATTGAACAAATTTCACCAAACAGCGAGGGGAGAGTTATGCCGACTAACTCGCCTCACGTGTCAGTACCTGCATCTCCCGCCCGGGAGGTGCGTGATATTATGGCGCCTAGTACATCTGGGCAGCCATTACAGATAACATTACAAGATATGGCTACTGTTATGACTGAAGTTTTGGCTAAATTACCAGAACTAAGAGGCAAGCGTGATCACTCTGGGGTGAGAACAGAGTGCGCTGATAATTCTAGGGCCATGTCTGATACTGCGTCACAGCTTGCAGAGCATGAGGACGGAGAGCTTCATTCTGTAGGTGACGGTTCTGATCCAAGCAGATTGGATTCAGATATTTCAAATTTTAAATTTAAATTGGAAAACCTCCGTGTATTACTAGGGGAGGTCTTAGCAGCTCTTAACGATTGTAACACTGTTGCAATACCAGAGAAAATGTGTAGGTTGGATAAATACTTTGCGGTACCGGCGAGTACTGACGTTTTTCCTATACCGAAGAGATTAACTGAAATTGTTACTAAGGAGTGGGATAGACCCGGTGTGCCGTTCTCACCCCCTCCAATATTTAGAAAGATGTTTCCAATAGACGCCACCACACGGGACTTATGGCAAACGGTCCCTAAGGTGGAGGGAGCAGTTTCTACTTTAGCTAAGCGTACCACTATCCCGGTGGAGGATAGCTGTGCTTTTTCAGATCCTATGGATAAAAAATTAGAGGGTTACCTTAAGAAAATGTTTGTTCAACAAGGTTTTATATTGCAACCCCTTGCATGCATCGCGCCGGTTACGGCTGCGGCAGCATTTTGGATTGAGTCTCTGGAAGAGAACCTTAGTTCAGCTACGCTGGACGACATTACGGACAGGCTTAGAGTCCTTAAACTAGCTAATTCATTCATTTCGGAGGCCGTAGTACATTTAACCAAACTTACGGCTAAGAATTCAGGATTCGCCATTCAGGCACGTAGGGCGCTGTGGCTAAAATCCTGGTCGGCTGATGTAACTTCTAAGTCCAAATTACTTAATATACCTTTCAAGGGGCAAACTTTATTTGGGCCCGGTTTGAAAGAAATTATTGCTGACATTACAGGAGGTAAGGGCCACGCTCTACCTCAAGACAAAGCCAAAGCTAAGGCTAGACAGTCTAATTTTCGTCCCTTTCGGAATTTCAAAACAGGAACAGCATCAATTTCCACTGCACCAAAACAGGAAGGAGCTGTTGCTCGTTACAGACAAGGTTGGAAACCTAACCAGTCCTGGAATAAGGGCAAGCAGGCCAGGAAACCTGCTGCTGCCCCTAAGACAGCATGAACCGAGGGCCCCCGATCCGGGACCGGATCTAGTGGGGGGCAGACTCTCTCTCTTCGCCCAGGCTTGGGCAAGAGATGTCCAGGATCCCTGGGCGCTAGAGATCATATCTCAGGGATACCTTCTAGACTTCAAATTCTCTCCCCCAAGAGGGAGATTTCATCTGTCAAGGTTGTCAACAAACCAAATGAAGAAAGACGCGTTTCTACGCTGTGTACAAGATCTATTATTAATGGGAGTGATCCATCCGGTTCCGCGGTCGGAACAAGGACAAGGGTTTTACTCAAACCTGTTTGTGGTTCCCAAAAAAGAGGGAACTTTCAGGCCAATCTTGGATTTAAAGATCCTAAACAAATTCCTAAGAGTTCCATCGTTCAAAATGGAAACTATTCGGACAATCTTACCCATGATCCAAGAGGGTCAGTACATGACCACAGTGGATTTAAAGGATGCTTACCTTCACATACCGATTCACAAAGATCATTACCGGTATCTAAGGTTTGCCTTCTTAAACAGGCATTACCAGTTTGTAGCCCTTCCATTCGGATTGGCTACGGCTCCAAGAATCTTCACAAAGGTTCTGGGTGCCCTTCTGGCGGTACTAAGACCGCGAGGAATTTCGGTAGCTCCGTACCTAGACGACATTCTGATACAAGCTTCAAGCTTTCAAACTGCCAAGTCTCATACAGAGTTAGTTCTGGCATTTCTAAGGTCGCATGGATGGAAAGTGAACGAAAAGAAGAGTTCTCTCTTTCCTCTCACAAGAGTTCCATTCTTGGGGACTCTTATAGATTCTGTAGAAATGAAGATTTATCTGACAGAAGACAGATTAACAAAGCTTCTAAATGCATGCCGTGTCCTTCATTCCATTCAACTCCCGTCAGTAGCTCAATGCATGGAGGTGATCGGCTTAATGGTAGCAGCAATGGACATAGTACTCTTTGCACGCCTACATCTCAGACCGCTGCAATTGTGCATGCTGAGTCAGTGGAATGGGGATTACTCAGATTTGTCCCCCACTCTGAATCTGGATCAAGAGACCAGAAACTCTCTTCTATGGTGGCTTTCTCGGCCACATCTGTCCAGGGGGATGCCATTCAGCAGGCCGGACTGGACAATTGTAACAACAGACGCCAGCCTACTAGGTTGGGGCGCTGTCTGGAATTCTCTGAAGGCTCAGGGACAATGGAGTCAGGAGGAAAGTCTCCTGCCAATAAACATTCTGGAATTGAGAGCAGTTCTCAATGCCCTTCTAGCTTGGCCCCAGTTAAAAACTCGGGGGTTCATCAGGTTTCAGTCGGACAACATCACGACTGTAGCTTACATCAACCATCAGGGAGGGACAAGAAGCTCCCTAGCAATGATGGAAGTATCAAAGATATTTCGCTGGGCAGAGTCTCACTCTTGCCACCTGTCAGCAATCCACATCCCGGGAGTAGAGAACTGGGAGGCGGATTTCTTGAGTCGCCAGACTTTTCATCCGGGGGAGTGGGAACTTCATCCGGAGGTCTTTGCCCAAATACTTCGACGTTGGGGCAAACCAGATATAGATCTCATGGCGTCTCGCCAGAACGCCAAACTTCCTCGCTACGGATCCAGATCCAGGGATCCGGGAGCGGTTCTGATAGATGCTTTGACAGCACCTTGGAACTTCAGGATGGCTTATGTGTTTCCACCCTTCCCGCTGCTTCCTCGATTGATTGCCAAAATCAAACAGGAGAGAGCATCAGTGATTCTAATAGCACCTGCATGGCCACGCAGGACTTGGTATGCAGATCTAGTGGACATGTCATCCTGTCCGCCTTGGTCTCTACCTCTAAGACAGGACCTTCTGATACAGGGTCCATTCAAACATCAAAATCTAACTTCTCTGAAGCTGACTGCTTGGAAATTGAACGCTTGATTTTATCAAAACGTGGTTTTTCTGAGTCGGTTATTGATACCCTGATACAGGCTAGGAAGCCTGTTACCAGAAAGATTTACCATAAAATATGGCGTAAATACCTATACTGGTGTGAATCCAAAGATTACTCCTGGAGTAAGGTTAGGATTCCTAGGATATTGTCCTTTCTACAAGAAGGTTTAGAAAAGGGTTTATCGGCTAGCTCATTAAAGGGACAGATCTCAGCTCTGTCCATCTTGTTACACAAGCGTCTGTCAGAAAATCCAGACGTCCAGGCATTTTGTCAGGCTTTAGCTAGGATCAAGCCTGTGTTTAAAACTGTTGCTCCGCCATGGAGTTTAAACTTAGTTCTTAACGTTTTACAGGGTGTTCCGTTCGAACCCCTTCATTCCATTGATATAAAATTGTTATCTTGGAAAGTTCTATTTTTAATGGCTATTTCCTCGGCTCGAAGAGTCTCTGAATTATCAGCCTTACATTGTGATTCTCCTTATCTGATCTTTCACTCAGACAAGGTAGTTCTGCGTACTAAACCTGGGTTCTTACCTAAGGTAGTCACTAACAGGAATATCAATCAAGAGATTGTTGTTCCATCCTTGTGTCCAAATCCTTCTTCAAAGAAGGAACGTCTTCTACACAATCTGGATGTAGTTCGTGCCCTCAAGTTCTACTTGCAGGCAACTAAGGATTTTCGACAAACGTCTTCCCTGTTTGTCGTGTACTCTGGTCAGAGGAGAGGTCATAAGGCTTCGGCTACCTCTCTCTCCTTCTGGCTTCGTAGCATAATTCGTTTAGCCTATGAGACTGCTGGACAGCAGCCTCCTGAAAGAATTACAGCTCATTCTACTAGAGCTGTGGCTTCCACTTGGGCCTTTAAGAATGAGGCCTCTGTTGAACAGATTTGCAAGGCTGCAACTTGGTCTTCGCTTCATACTTTTTCCAAATTTTACAAATTTGACACTTTTGCTTCTTCGGAGGCTATTTTTGGGAGAAAGGTTCTTCAGGCAGTGGTTCCTTCTGTATAATGAGCCTGCCTATCCCTCCCGTCATCCGTGTACTTTTGCTTTGGTATTGGTATCCCAGAAGTAATGATGACCCGTGGACTGATCACACATAACAGAAGAAAACATAATTTATGCTTACCTGATAAATTCCTTTCTTCTGTTGTGTGATCAGTCCACGGCCCGCCCTGTTTTTTAAGGCAGGTAAATATTTTTTAAATTATAATCCAGTCACCACTACACCCTTGGCTTCTCCTTTCTCGTTGGTCTTTGGTCGAATGACTGGAGGTGACGTAGAGGGGAGGAGCTATATAGCAACTCTGCTGGGTGAATCCTCTTGCACTTCCTGTAGGGGAGCAGATAATATCCCAGAAGTAATGATGACCCGTGGACTGATCACACAACAGAAGAAAGGAATTTATCAGGTAAGCATAAATTATGTTTTTTATTATTCAATCAAGAGTTTGTTATTTTAAAATAGTGCTGGTATGTACTATTTACTCAGAAACAGAAAAGAGATGAAGATTTCTGTTTGTATGAGGAAAATGATTTTAGCAACCGTTACTAAAATCCATGGCTGTTCCACACAGGACTGTTGAGAGGAATTAACTTCAGTTGGGGGAACAGTGAGCGGTCTCTTGCTGCTTGAGGTATGACACATTCTAACAAGACGATGTAATGCTGGAAGCTGTCATTTTCCCTATGGGATCCGGTAAGCCATGTTTATTAAGATAGTAAATAAGGGCTTCACAAGGGCTTATTAAGACTGTAGACTTTTTCTGGGCTAAATCGATTCATTATTAACACATATTTAGCCTTGAGGAATCATTTTATCTTGGTATTTTGATAAGATTATATCGGCAGGCACTGTTTTAGACACCTTATTCTTTAGGGGCTTTCCCAAATCATAGGCAGAGCCTCATTTTCGCGCCGGTGTTGCGCACTTGTTTTTGAGAGGCATGACATGCAGTCGCATGTGTGAGGAGCTCTAATACATAGAAAAGACTTTCTGAAGGCGTCATTTGGTATCGTATTCCCCTTTGGGCTTGGTTGGGTCTCAGCAAAGCAGATACCAGGGACTGTAAAGGGGTTAAAGTTAAAAACGGCTCCGGTTCCGTTATTTTAAGGGTTAAAGCTTCCAAATTTGGTGTGCAATACTTTTAAGGCTTTAAGACACTGTGGTGAAATTTTGGTGAATTTTGAACAATTCCTTCATATTTTTTCGCAATTGCAGTAATAAAGTGTGTTCAGTTTAAAATTTAAAGTGACAGTAACGGTTTTATTTTAAAACGTTTTTTGTACTTTGTTATCAAGTTTATGCCTGTTTAACATGTCTGAACTACCAGATAGACTGTGTTCTGTATGTGGGGAAGCCAGAGTTCCTTCTCATTTAAATAAATGTGATTTATGTGACAATGACAATGATGCCCAAGATGATTCCTCAAGTGAGGGGAGTAAGCATGGTACTGCATCATTCCCTCCTTCGTCTACATGAGTCTTGCCCACTCAGGAGGCCCCTAGTACATCTAGCGCGCCAATACTCCTTACTATGCAACAATTAACGGCTGTAATGGATAATTCTGTCAAAAACATTTTAGCCAAAATGCACACTTATCAGCGTAAGCGCGACTGCTCTGTTTTAGATACTGAAGAGCATGACGACGCTGATAATAATGGTTCTGAAGGGCCCCTAAACCAGTCTGATGGGGCCAGGGAGGTTTTGTCTGAGGGAGAAATTACAGATTCAGGGAACATTTCTCAACAAGCTGAACCTGATGTGATTACGTTTAAATTTAAGTTGGAACATCTCCGCGCTCTGCTTAAGGAGGTATTATCCACTCTGGATGATTGTGACAATTTGGTCATCCCAGAGAAGCTATGTAAAATGGACAAGTTCCTAGAGGTTCCGGGGCTCCCAGAAGCTTTTCCTATACCCAAGCGGGTGGCGGACATTGTAAATAAAGAATGGGAAAGGCCCGGTATTCCTTTCGTCCCTCCCCCCATATTTAAAAAATTGTTTCCTATGGTCGACCCCAGAAAGGACTTATGGCAGACAGTCCCCAAGGTCGAGGGAGCGGTTTCCACTTTAAACAAACGCACCACTATACCCATAGAAGATAGTTGTGCTTTCAAAGATCCTATGGATAAAAAATTAGAAGGTTTACTTAAAAAGATGTTTGTTCAGCAGGGTTACCTTCTACAACCAATTTCATGCATTGTCCCTGTCGCTACAGCCGCATGTTTCTGGTTCGATGAGCTGGTAAAGGCGGTCGATAGTGATTCTCCTCCTTATGAGGAGATTATGGACAGAATCAATGCTCTCAAATTGGCTAATTCTTTCACCCTAGACGCCACTTTGCAATTGGCTAGGTTAGCGGCTAAGAATTCTGGGTTTGCTATTGTGGCGCGCAGAGCGCTTTGGTTGAAATCTTGGTCAGCTGATGCGTCTTCCAAGAACAAGCTACTTAACATTCCTTTCAAGGGGAAAACGCTGTTTGGCCCTGACTTGAAAGAGATTATCTCTGATATCACTGGGGGTAAGGGCCACGCCCTTCCTCAGGATCGGCCTTTCAAGGCCAAAAATAAACCTAATTTCTTCTGTTATGTGTGATCAGTCCACGGGTCATCATTACTTCTGGGATATTATCTGCTCCCCTACAGGAAGTGCAAGAGGATTCACCCAGCAGAGTTGCTATATAGCTCCTCCCCTCTACGTCACCCCCAGTCATTCTCTTGCACCCAAAGACTAGATAGGAGGTGTGAGAGGACTATGGTGATTATACTTAGTTTTTATAACTTCAATCAAAAGTTTGTTATTTCTTTCATGTAATTAACAAGAGTCCATGAGCTAGTGACGTATGGGATATACATTCCTACCAGGAGGGGCAAAGTTTCCCAAACCTCAAAATGCCTATAAATACACCCCTCACCACACCCACAAATCAGTTTTACAAACTTTGCCTCCGATGGAGGTGGTGAAGTAAGTTTGTGCTAGATTCTACGTTGATATGCGCTCCGCAGCAAGTTGGAGCCCGGTTTTCCTCTCAGCGTGCAGTGAATGTCAGAGGGATGTGAGGAGAGTATTGCCTATTTGAATGCAGTGATCTCCTTCTACGGGGTCTATTTCATAGGTTCTCTGTTATCGGTCGTAGAGATTCATCTCTTACCTCCCTTTTCAGATCGACGATATACTCTTATATTTACCATTTCCTCTACTGATTCTCGTTTCAGTACTGGTTTGGCTTTCTACAAACATGTAGATGAGTGTCCTGGGGTAAGTAAGTCTTATTTTCTGTGACACTCCAAGCTATGGTTGGGCACTTTATTTATAAAGTTCTAAATATATGTATTCAAACATTTATTTGCCTTGACTCAGAATGTTCAACTTTCCTTATTTTCCAGACAGTCAGTTTCATATTTGGGATAATGCATTTTAATTTAACATATTTTACCTTAAAATTTGACTTTTTCCCTGTGGGCTGTTAGGCTCGCGGGGGCTGAAAATGCTTCATTTTATTGCGTCATTTTTGGCGCGGACTTTTTTGGCGCAAAAATTCTATTTCCGTTTTCGGCGTCATACGTGTCGCCGGAAGTTGCGTCATTCTTTGACGTTATTTTGCGCCAAAAATGTCGGCGTTCCGGATGTGGCGTCATTTTTGGCGCCAAAAGCATTTAGGCGCCAAATAATGTGGGCGTCTTTTTTGGCGCTAAAAAATTTGGGCGTCATTTTTGTCTCCACATTATTTAAGTCTCATTATTTATTGCTTCTGGTTGCTAGAAGCTTGTTCACTGGCATTTTTTTCCCATTCCTGAAACTGTCATTTAAGGAATTTGATCAATTTTGCTTTATATGTTGTTTTTTTTCTTTTACATATTGCAAGATGTTCCACGTTGCAACTGAGTCAGAAGTTACTACAGGAAAATCACTGCACAGTGCTGGAGCTACCAAGCTAAGTCTGCTATAAACTTTTGGTATCTGTTTCTCCAGCTGTTATTTGTATTGCATGTCATGTCAAACTTATTAATGCAGATAAAATTTCCTTTAGTACTGTTACATTACCTGTTGCTGTTCCGTCAACATCTAATTTTCAGAGTGTTCCTGATAACATAAGAGATTTTATTTATTTTAAATCCATTAAGAAGGCTATGTCTGTTATTTCTCCTTCTAGTATACATAAAAGTCTTTTAAAACTTCTCTTTTTTTCAGATGAATTTTTAAATGAACATCATCATTTTGATGCTGATAAATCTTTGTATTTGTCCAAGATGGAATTTATTCGTTCTTTACTTAAAGAAGTGTTATTTGCATTAGAAATAGAGGATTCTGGTCCTCTTGTTACTAAATGTAAACGTTTAAATAAGGTAGTTATTCCAGAAGTGTTTTATCTCCCTGATGCTATTTCTGAAGTAATTTCCAGGGAATGGAATAATTTGGGTAATTTATTTACTCCTTCTAGACGTTTAAGCAATTTATATCCTGTGCCATCTGACAGATTAGAGTTTTTTGGGACAAAAATCCCTAAGGTTATGGGGCTGTCTCTACTCCTGCTAATGTACTACTATTCCTATGGCAGATAGTACTTCATTTAAGGATCCTTTAGATAGGAAAATTGAATCCTTTCTAAGAAAAGCTTACTTATGTTCAGGTAATCTTCTTAGACCTGCTATATTTTTAGCGGATGTTGCTGCAGCTTCAACTTTTTGGTTAGAAGCTTTAGCGCAACAAGTAACAGATCATAATTTTATAGCATTATTATTATTTTATAACATGCTAATAATTTTATTGGTGATACCATCTTTTGATATCATTAGAGTTGATGGCAGGTATATGTCTCTAGCTATTTTAGCTAGAAAAGCTTTATGGATTAAACTTGGAATACTGACATGTCTTCTAAGTCAACTTTGCTTTCCCTTTCTTTCCAGGGTAAATAATCATTTCGTTCCTTTCCTCACAACAAGGAACAAAAGCCTGATCCTTCATCCTCAGGAGCGGTATCAGTTTGGAAACTATTTCCAGTTTGGAATATATCCGAGCTTTATAGAAACCTATAGCCAGCTCCTAAGTACCTATGAAGGTGCGGCCCTTATTCCAGCTCAGCTGGTATGGGGCAGATTACGTTTTCTTCAAAGAAATTTGGATCAATTCCGTTCTTAATCTCTGGTTTCAGAGACATTGTTTCAGAAAGGTACAGAATTGGCTTCAAGTTAAGGCCTCCTGCTAAGAGATTCTTTTCTTCCCCGTGTCCCAGTTAACACAGCAAGGCTCAGCATTTCTGAAATGTGTTTCAGATCTAGAGTTGGCTGGAGTATTTATACCAGTTCCAGTTCTGGAACAGGGGCTGGGGTTTTATTTTATCTCTTCATTGTACCAAAGAAGGTCAATTCCTTCAGACCAGTTCTGGATCTATCATTATTGAATCGTTATGTTAGGATACCAACATTCAAGATGGTTACTGTAGGACTATCCTGCCTTTTGTTTAGCAAGGGCATTATATGTCTACAATAGATTTACAGGATGTGTATCTGCATATTCCGATTCATCCAGATTACTTTTAGTGTCTGAGATTCTCTTTTTAGACAAGCATTACCAGTTTTGTGGCTCTACCGTTTGGCCTAGCCTCAGTTCCAAGAATTTTTTTCAAAGGTTCTCGGTGCCCTTCTTTCTCTATTCAGAGAATAGAGTGTTGGTATTTCCTTATTTGGACGATATCTTGGTACTTGCTCAGTCTTCTCATTTTCGTAGAATCTCATACGAATCGACTTGTGTTGTTTCTTCAAGTTCATGGTTGGAGGATCAATTTACCAATCAGTTCATTGATTCCTCAGACAAGGGTAACCTTTTTAGGTTTCTAGATAAATTCAGTGTCTATGACTCTGTCCTTGTCAGTCAAGAGAAGTTTATCATTGATATCAGCTTGTCAAAACCTTCAGTCACAATCATTCCCTTTGGTAGCCTTATGCATGGAAATGTTGGGTCTTAGGACTGCCGCATCAGATGCGATCTCCTTTGCTCGTTTTTACATGCGACCTCTTCAGCTCTGTATGCTGAACCAATGGTGCAGGGATTACTCAAAGATATCTCAATTAATATCTTTAAACCGATTTTATGACACTCTCTGACATGGTGGACAGATCACCATCGTTTAGTTCAGGGGGCTTCTTTGTTCTTCCGACCTGGACTATAATCTCAACAGATGCTAGTTTTACAGGTTGGGGAGCTGTATGGGGGTATCTGACGGCACAAGGGGTTTGGGAATCTCAGGAGGTGAGATTTCCGATCAATATTTTGGAACTCCGTGCAATTTTCAGAGCTCTTCAGTCTTGGCCTCTTCCGAAGAGAGAGTTGTTCATTTGTTTTCAGATAAGACAATGTCACATCTGTGGCATACATCAATCATCAAGGAGGGACTCACAGTCCTCTGGCTATGAAAGAAGTATCTCGAATTTTGGTTTGGGCGGAATCCAGCTCCTGTCTAATCTCTGCGGTTTATATCCCAGGTATGGACAATTGGAAAGCGGATTATCTCAGTCGCCAAACGTTGCATCCGGGCGAATGGTCTCTTCACCCAGAGGTATTTCTTCAGATTGTTCAAATGTGGGAACTTCCAGAAATAGATCTGATGGCTTCTCATCTAAACAAGAAACTTCCCAGGTATCCGTCCAGATCCCGGGATCCTCAGGCGGAGGCAGTGGATGCATTTTCACTTCCTTGGAAGTATCATCCTGCCTATATCTTTCCGCCTCTAGTTCTTCTTCCAAGAGTAATCTCCAAGATTCTGAAGGAATGCTCGTTTGTTCTGCTGGTAGCTCCGGCATGGCCTCACAGGTTTTGGTATGAGGATCTTGTCCGGATGGCCTTTTGCCAACCGTGTACTCTTCCGTTAAGACCAGACCTTTTGTCTCAAGGTCCTTTTTTCCATCAGGATCTGAAATCCTTAAATTTAAAGGTATGGAGATTGAACGCTTGATTCTTGGTCAAAGAGGTTTCTCTGACTCTGTGATTAATACTATGTTACAGGCTCGTAAATCTGTATCCAGAGAGATATATTATAGAGTCTGGAAGACTTATATTTCTTGGTGTCTTTCTCATCATTTTTCTTGGCATTTTTTTAGAATACCGAGAATATTACAATTTCTTCAGGATGGTTTAGATAAGGGTTTGTCCGCAAGTTCCTTGAAAGGTCAAATCTCTGCTCTTTCTGTTCTTTTTCAACAGAAAGGTTGCTATTCTTCCTGATATTCATTGTTTTGTACAAGCTTTGGTTCGTATAAAGCCTGTCATTAAGTCAATTTCTCCTCCTTGGAGTTTGAATTTGGTTCTGGGAGCTCTTCAAGCTCCTCCGTTTGAACCTATGCATTCATTGGACATTAAATTACTTTCTTGGAAAGTTTTGTTCCTTTTGGCCATCTCTTCTGCTAGAAGAGTTTCTGAATTTTCTGCTCTTTCGTGTGAGTCTCCTTTTCTGATTTTTCATCAGGATAAGGCGGTGTTGCGAACTTCTTTTGAATTTTTACCTAAAGTTGTGAATTCCAACAACATTAGTAGAGAAATTGTGGTTCCTTCATTATGTCCTAATCCTAAGAATTCTAAGGAGAAATCATTGCATTCTTTGGATGTTGTTAGAGCTTTGAAATATTATGTTGAAGCTACGAAATCTTTCCGTAAGACTTCTAGTCTATTTGTTATCTTTTCCGGTTCTAGGAAAGGCCAGAAAGCTTCTGCCATTTCTTTGGCATCTTGGTTGAAATCTTTAATTCATCTTGCCTATGTTGAGTCGGGTAAAATTCCGCCTCAGAGAATTACAGCTCATTCTACTAGGTCAGTATCTACTTCCTGGGCGTTTAGGAATGAAGCTTCGGTTGACCAGATCTGCAAAGCAGCAACTTGGTCCTCTTTGCATACTTTTACTAAATTCTACCATTTTGATGCCTTTTCTTCTTCTGAAGCAGTTTTTGGTAGAACAGTTCTTCAGGCAGCGATTTCAGTTTGAATCTTCTGCTTATGTTTTTTGTTAAACTTTATTTTGGGTGTGGATTATTTTCAGCAGGAATTGGCTGTCTTTATTTTATCCCTCCCTCTCTAGTGACTCTTGTGTGGAAAGATCCACATCTTGGGTAGTCATTATCCCATACGTCACTAGCTCATGGACTCTTGTTAATTACATGAAAGAAAACATAATTTATGTAAGAACTTACCTGATAAATTCATTTCTTTCATATTAACAAGAGTCCATGAGGCCCACCCTTTTTTGTGGTGGTTATGATTTTTTTGTATAAAGCACAATTATTCCAATTCCTTATTTTATATGCTTCGCACTTTTTTTCTTATCACCCCACTTCTTGGCTATTCGTTAAACTGATTTGTGGGTGTGGTGAGGGGTGTATTTATAGGCATTTTGAGGTTTGGGAAACTTTGCCCCTCCTGGTAGGAATGTATATCCCATACGTCACTAGCTCATGGACTCTTGTTAATATGAAAGAAATGAATTTATCAGGTAAGTTCTTACATAAATTATGTTTTTGCAATAGCACCGGAGCGTGTTATTACTTCTCTGGCAGAGTTTGAAGAAGAATCTACCAGAGTTTTTCTTATGATTTTAACCGGAGTAGTTAAGATCATATTGCTGTTTCTCGGCCATCTGAGGGAGGTAAAAGCTTCAGATCAGGGGACAGCGGGCAGTTGAATCTGCATTGAGGTATGTAGCAGTTTTTATTTTCTGAATGGAATTGATGAGAAAATCCTGCCATACCGTTATGACATGTATGTATACTCTACACTTCAGTATTCTGGGGATGGTATTTCACCGGAATTACTCTGTAAAAGTACATTAAACCTTTTAATAGGTATTTAATTCATGTTAAACGTTTTTGCTGGAATGTAGAATCGTTTGCATTTCTGAGGTACTGAGTGAATAAATATTTGGGCATTATTTTTCCACTTGGCAGTTGCTTGTTTTAATTGTGACAGTTTCGTTTCTCTCTCACTGCTGTGTGTGAGGGGGAGGGGCCGTTTTTGGCGCTCTTTGCTACGCATCAAAAATTTCCAGTCAGTTGTATTTTCTGCATGATCCGGTTCATCTCTAACAGAACTCAGGGGTCTTCAAACTTCTTTGAAGGGAGGTAGATTCTCTCAGCAGAGCTGTGAGACTTATGTAGTGACTGTGTTTTAAAACGTTGCTCTGTGATTTTTATGTTTAAAATTTAATTAGTGTTACTTTACTAATGGGAACAAACCTTTGCTAACAAGTTGTGTTGTTTTTAAAGAGTGATGCTATAACTGTTTTTCAGTTCATTATTTCAACTGTCATTTAATCGTTTAGTGCTTCTTTGAGGCACAGTACGTTTTTTGTTAAATAAGATTGTAACCAAGTTGCATGTTTATTGCTAGTGTGTTAAAACATGTCTGATTCAGAGGAAGATACCTGTGTCATTTGTTCCAATGCCAAGGTGGAGCCCAATAGAAATTTATGTACTAACTGTATTGATGCTACTTTAAATAAAAGCCAATCTGTACAAATTGAACAAATTTCACCAAACAGCGAGGGGAGAGTTATGCCGTCTAACTCGCCTCACGTGTCAGTACCTGCGTCTCCCGCCCGGGAGGTGCGTGATATTATGGCGCCTAGTACATCTGGGCAGCCATTACAGATAACATTACAAGATATGGCTACTGTTATGACTGAAGTTTTGGCTAAGTTACCAGAACTAAGAGGCAAGCGTGATCACTCTGGGGTGAGAACAGAGTGCGCTGATAATTCTAGGGCCATGTCTGATACTGCGTCACAGCTTGCAGAGCATGAGGACGGAGAGCTTCATTCTGTAGGTGACGGTTCTGATCCAAGCAGATTGGATTCAGATATTTCAAATTTTAAATTTAAATTGGAAAACCTCCGTGTATTACTAGGGGAGGTCTTAGCGGCTCTTAACGATTGTAACACTGTTGCAATACCAGAGAAAATGTGTAGGTTGGATAAATACTTTGCGGTACCGGCGAGTACTGACGTTTTTCCTATACCTAAGAGATTAACTGAAATTGTTACTAAGGAGTGGGATAGACCCGGTGTGCCGTTCTCACCCCCTCCAATATTTAGAAAGATGTTTCCAATAGACGCCACCACACGGGACTTATGGCAAACGGTCCCTAAGGTGGAGGGAGCAGTTTCTACTTTAGCTAAGCGCACCACTATCCCGGTGGAGGATAGCTGTGCTTTTTCAGATCCTATGGATAAAAAATTAGAGGGTTACCTTAAGAAAATGTTTGTTCAACAAGGTTTTATATTGCAACCCCTTGCATGCATCGCGCCGATTACGGCTGCGGCAGCATTTTGGATTGAGTCTCTGGAAGAGAACCTTAGTTCCGCTACGCTGGACGACATTACGGACAGGCTTAGAGTCCTTAAACTAGCTAATTCATTCATTTCGGAGGCCGTAGTACATTTAACCAAACTTACGGCTAAGAATTCAGGATTCGCCATTCAGGCACGTAGGGCGCTGTGGCTAAAATCCTGGTCGGCTGATGTAACTTCTAAGTCCAAATTACTTAATATACCTTTCAAGGGGCAAACTTTATTTGGGCCCGGTTTGAAAGAAATTATCGCTGACATTACAGGAGGTAAGGGCCACGCTCTACCTCAAGACAAAGCCAAAGCTAAGGCTAGACAGTCTAATTTTCGTCCCTTTCGGAATTTCAAAGCAGGTGCAGCATCAACTTCCACTGCACCAAAACAGGAAGGAGCTGTTGCTCGTTACAGACAAGGCTGGAAACCTAACCAGTCCTGGAATAAGGGCAAGCAGGCCAGAAAACCTGCTGCTGCCCCTAAGACAGCATGAACCGAGGGCCCCCGATCCGGGACCGGATCTAGTGGGGGGCAGACTCTCTCTCTTCGCCCAGGCTTGGGCAAGAGATGTCCAGGATCCCTGGGCGCTAGAGATCATATCTCAGGGATACCTTCTAGACTTCAAATTATCTCCCCCAAGAGGGAGATTTCATCTGTCAAGGTTGTCAACAAACCAAATAAAGAAAGACGCGTTTCTACGCTGTGTACAAGATCTATTATTAATGGGAGTGATCCATCCGGTTCCGCGGTCGGAACAAGGACAAGGGTTTTACTCAAACCTGTTTGTGGTTCCCAAAAAAGAGGGAACTTTCAGGCCAATCTTGGATTTAAAGATCCTAAACAAATTCCTAAGAGTTCCATCGTTCAAAATGGAAACTATTCGGACAATCTTACCCATGATCCAAAAGGGTCAATACATGACCACAGTGGATTTAAAGGATGCTTACCTTCACATACCGATTCACAAAGATCATTACCGGTATCTAAGGTTTGCCTTCTTAGACAGGCATTACCAGTTTGTAGCCCTTCCATTCGGATTGGCTACGGCTCCAAGAATCTTCACAAAGGTTCTGGGTGCCCTTCTAGCGGTTCTGAGACCGCGAGGAATTTCGGTAGCTCCGTACCTAGACGACATTCTGATACAAGCTTCAAGCTTTCAAACTGCCAAGTCTCATACAGAGTTAGTTCTGGCATTTCTAAGGTCGCATGGATGGAAAGTGAACGAAAAGAAGAGTTCTCTCTTGCCTCTCACAAGAGTTCCATTCTTGGGGACTCTTATAGATTCTGTAGAAATGAAGATTTATCTGACAGAAGACAGATTAACAAAGCTTCTAAATGTATGCCGTGTCCTTCATTCCATTCAACTCCCGTCAGTAGCTCAATGCATGGAGGTGATCGGCTTAATGGTAGCAGCAATGGACATAGTACCCTTTGCACGCCTACATCTCAGACCGCTGCAATTGTGCATGCTGAGTCAGTGGAATGGGGATTACTCAGATTTGTCCCCCACTCTGAATCTGGATCAAGAGACCAGAAACTCTCTTCTATGGTGGCTTTCTCGGCCACATCTGTCCAGGGGGATGCCGTTCAGCAGGCCGGACTGGACAATCGTAACAACAGACGCCAGCCTTCTAGGTTGGGGCGCTGTCTGGAATTCTCTGAAGGCTCAGGGACAATGGAGTCAGGAGGAAAGTCTCCTGCCAATAAACATTCTGGAATTGAGAGCAGTTCTCAATGCCCTTCTAGCTTGGCCCCAGTTAAAGACTCGGGGGTTCATCAGGTTTCAGTCGGACAACATCACGACTGTAGCTTACATCAACCATCAGGGAGGGACAAGAAGCTCCCTAGCAATGATAGAAGTATCAAAGATAATTCGCTGGGCAGAGTCTCACTCTTGCCACCTGTCAGCAATCCACATCCCGGGAGTGGAGAACTGGGAGGCGGATTTCTTGAGTCGCCAGACTCTTCATCCGGGGGAGTGGGAACTTCATCCGGAGGTCTTTGCCCAAATACTTCGACGTTGGGGCAAACCAGAGATAGATCTCATGGCGTCTCGCCAGAACGCCAAACTTCCTCGCTACGGATCCAGATCCAGGGATCCGGGAGCGGTTCTGATAGATGCTTTGACAGCACCTTGGAACTTCAGGATGGCTTATGTGTTTCCACCCTTCCCGCTGCTTCCTCGATTGATTGCCAAAATCAAACAGGAGAGAGCATCAGTGATTCTAATAGCGCCTGCATGGCCGCGCAGGACTTGGTATGCAGATCTAGTGGACATGTCATCCTGTCCGCCTTGGTCTCTACCTCTAAGACAGGACCTTCTGATTCAGGGTCCATTCAAACATCAAAGTCTAACTTCTCTGAAGCTGACTGCTTGGAAATTGAACGCTTGATTTTATCAAAACGTGGTTTTTCTGAGTCGGTTATTGATACCCTGATACAGGCTAGGAAGCCTGTTACCAGAAAGATTTACCATAAAATATGGCGTAAATACCTATACTGGTGTGAATCCAAAGATTACTCCTGGAGTAAGGTTAGGATTCCTAGGATATTGTCTTTTCTACAAGAAGGTTTAGAAAAGGGTTTATCGGCTAGCTCATTAAAGGGACAGATCTCAGCTCTGTCCATCTTGTTACACAGGCGTCTGTCAGAAAATTCAGACATCCAGGCCTTTTGTCAGGCTTTAGCTAGGATCAAGCCTGTGTTTAAAACTGTTGCTCCGCCATGGAGTTTAAACTTAGTTCTTAACGTTTTACAGGGTGTTCCGTTTGAACCCCTTCATTCCATTGATATAAAATTGTTATCTTGGAAAGTTCTATTTTTAATGGCTATTTCCTCGGCTCGAAGAGTCTCTGAGTTATCAGCCCTACATTGTGATTCTCCTTATCTGATCTTTCACTCAGACAAGGTAGTTCTGCGTACTAAACCTGGGTTCTTACCTAAGGTTGTTTCTAACAGGAATATCAATCAAGAGATTGTTGTTCCATCCTTGTGTCCAAATCCTTCTTCAAAGAAGGAACGTCTTCTACACAATCTGGATGTAGTTCGTGCCCTCAAGTTCTACTTGCAGGCAACTAAGGATTTTCGCCAAACTTCTTCCCTGTTTGTCGTTTATTCTGGACAGAGGAGAGGTCAAAAAGCTTCTGCTACCTCTCTCTCTTTTTGGCTTCGTAGCATAATACGTTTAGCCTATGAGACTGCTGGACAGCAGCCTCCTGAAAGAATTACAGCTCATTCCACTAGAGCTGTGGCTTCCACTTGGGCCTTTAAGAATGAGGCCTCTGTTGAACAGATTTGCAAGGCTGCAACTTGGTCTTCGCTTCATACTTTTTCCAAATTTTACAAATTTGACACTTTTGCTTCTTCGGAGGCTATTTTTGGGAGAAAGGTTCTTCAGGCAGTGGTTCCTTCTGTATAATGAGCCTGCCTATCCCTCCCGTCATCCGTGTACTTTTGCTTTGGTATTGGTATCCCAGAAGTAATGATGACCCGTGGACTGATCACACATAACAGAAGAAAACATAATTTATGCTTACCTGATAAATTCCTTTCTTCTGTTGTGTGATCAGTCCACGGCCCGCCCTGTTTTTTAAGGCAGGTAAATATTTTTTTTTTAAAATTATAATTCAGTCACCACTACACCCTTGGCTTCTCCTTTCTCGTTGGTCTTTGGTCGAATGACTGGAGGTGACGTAGAGGGGAGGAGCTATATAGCAACTCTGCTGGGTGAATCCTCTTGCACTTCCTGTAGGGGAGCAGATAATATCCCAGAAGTAATGATGACCCGTGGACTGATCACACAACAGAAGAAAGGAATTTATCAGGTAAGCATAAATTATGTTTTTCGTCCCTTTCGTAGAAACGGACCAGCCCAAAGTGCTACGTCCTCTAAGCAAGAGGGTAATACTTCTCAAGCCAAGCAAGCTTGGAGACCAATGCAAGGCTGGAACAAGGGAAAGCAGGCCAAGAAACCTGCCACTGCTACCAAGACAGCATGAAATGTTGGCCCCCGATCCGGGACCGGATCTGGTGGGGGGCAGACTCTCTCTCTTCGCTCAGGCTTGGGCAAGAGATGTTCTGGATCCTTGGACACTAGAAATAGTCTCCCAAGGTTATCTTCTGGAATTCAAGGGGCTTCCCCCAAGGGGGAGGTTCCACAGGTCTCAGTTGTCTTCAGACCACATAAAAAGACAGGCATTCTTACATTGTGTAGAAGACCTGTTAAAAATGGGAGTGATTCATCCTGTTCCATTAGGAGAACAAGGGATGGGGTTCTACTCCAATCTGTTCATAGTTCCCAAAAAAGATGGAACGTTCAGACCAATCTTAGATCTCAAGATCTTAAACAAGTTTCTCAAGGTTCCATCGTTCAAAATGGAAACCATTCGAACAATTCTTCCTTCCATCCAGGAAGGTCAATTCATGACCACGGTGGATTTAAAGGATGCGTATCTACATATTCCTATCCACAAGGAACATCATCGGTTCCTAAGGTTCGCATTCCTGGACAAGCATTACCAGTTCGTGGCGCTTCCTTTCGGATTAGCCACTGCTCCAAGGATTTTCACAAAGGTACTAGGGTCCCTTCTAGCTGTGCTAAGACCAAGGGGCATTGCTGTAGTACCTTACTTGGACGACATTCTGATTCAAGCGTCGTCCCTTCCTCAAGCAAAGGCTCACACGGACATCGTCCTGGCCTTTCTCAGATCTCACGGATGGAAAGTGAACGTGGAAAAGAGTTCTCTATCTCCGTCAACAAGGGTTCCCTTCTTGGGAACAATAATAGACTCCTTAGAAATGAGGATTTTTCTGACAGAGGCCAGAAAAACAAAACTTCTAGACTCTTGTCGGATACTTCATTCCGTTCCTCTTCCTTCCATAGCGCAGTGCATGGAAGTGATAGGTTTGATGGTAGCGGCAATGGACATAGTTCCTTTTGCGCGCATTCATCTAAGACCATTACAACTGTGCATGCTCAGTCAGTGGAATGGGGACTATACAGACTTGTCTCCGAGGATACAAGTAAATCAGAGGACCAGAGACTCACTCCGTTGGTGGCTGTCCCTGGACAACCTGTCACAAGGGATGACCTTCCGCAGACCAGAGTGGGTCATTGTCACGACCGACGCCAGTCTGATGGGCTGGGGCGCGGTCTGGGGATCCCTGAAAGCTCAGGGTCTTTGGTCTCGGGAAGAATCTCTTCTACCGATAAATATTCTGGAACTGAGAGCGATATTCAATGCTCTCAAGGCTTGGCCTCAGCTAGCGAGGGCCAAGTTCATTCGGTTTCAATCGGACAACATGACAACTGTTGCGTACATCAACCATCAGGGGGGAACAAGGAGTTCCCTGGCGATGGAAGAAGTGACCAAAATCATTCAATGGGCGGAGTCTCACTCCTGCCACCTGTCTGCAATCCACATCCCAGGAGTGGAAAATTGGGAAGCGGATTTTCTGAGTCGTCAGACATTACATCCGGGGGAGTGGGAACTCCATCCGGAAATCTTTGCCCAACTCACTCAACTGTGGGGCATTCCAGACATGGATCTGATGGCCTCTCGTCAGAACTTCAAAGTTCCTTGCTACGGGTCCAGATCCAGGGATCCCAAGGCGGCTCTAGTGGATGCACTAGTAGCACCTTGGACCTTCAAACTAGCTTATGTATTCCCGCCGTTTCCTCTCATCCCCAGGCTGGTAGCCAGGATCAATCAGGAGAGGGCGTCGGTGATCTTGATAGCTCCTGCGTGGCCACGCAGGACTTGGTATGCAGATCTGGTGAATATGTCATCGGCTCCACCATGGAAGCTACCTTTGAGACGGGACCTTCTTGTTCAAGGTCCGTTCGAACATCCGAATCTGGTCTCACTCCAGCTGACTGCTTGGAGATTGAACGCTTGATCTTATCGAAGCGAGGGTTCTCAGATTCTGTTATCGATACTCTTGTTCAGGCCAGAAAGCCTGTAACTAGAAAGATTTACCACAAAATTTGGAAAAAATATATCTGTTGGTGTGAATCTAAAGGATTCCCTTGGGACAAGGTTAAGATTCCTAAGATTCTATCCTTCCTTCAAGAAGGATTGGAAAAAGGATTATCTGCAAGTTCCCTGAAGGGACAGATTTCTGCCTTGTCTGTGTTACTTCACAAAAAGCTGGCAGCTGTGCCAGATGTTCAAGCCTTTGTTCAGGCTCTGGTTAGAATCAAGCCTGTTTACAAACCTTTGACTCCTCCTTGGAGTCTCAACTTAGTTCTTTCAGTTCTTCAGGGGGTTCCGTTTGAACCCTTACATTCCGTTGATATTAAGTTATTATCTTGGAAAGTTTTGTTTTTGGTTGCAATTTCTTCTGCTAGAAGAGTTTCAGAATTATCTGCTCTGCAGTGTTCTCCTCCTTATCTGGTGTTCCATGCAGATAAGGTGGTTTTACGTACTAAACCTGGTTTTCTTCCAAAAGTTGTTTCTAACAAAAACATTAACCAGGAGATTATCGTACCTTCTCTGTGTCCGAAACCAGTTTCAAAGAAGGAACGTTTGTTGCACAATTTGGATGTTGTTCGCGCTCTAAAATTCTATTTAGACGCTACAAAGGATTTTAGACAAACATCTTCCTTGTTTGTTGTTTATTCCGGTAAAAGGAGAGGTCAAAAAGCAACTTCTACCTCTCTCTCTTTTTGGATTAAAAGCATCATCAGATTGGCTTACGAGACTGCCGGACGGCAGCCTCCCGAAAGAATCACAGCTCATTCCACTAGGGCTGTGGCTTCCACATGGGCCTTCAAGAACGAGGCTTCTGTTGATCAGATATGTAGGGCAGCGACTTGGTCTTCACTGCACACTTTTACCAAATTTTACAAGTTTGATACTTTTGCTTCTTCTGAGGCTATTTTTGGGAGAAAGGTTTTGCAAGCCGTGGTGCCTTCCATCTAGGTGACCTGATTTGCTCCCTCCCATCATCCGTGTCCTAAAGCTTTGGTATTGGTTCCCACAAGTAAGGATGACGCCGTGGACCGGACACACCTATGTTGGAGAAAACAGAATTTATGTTTACCTGATAAATTACTTTCTCCAACGGTGTGTCCGGTCCACGGCCCGCCCTGGTTTTTTAATCAGGTCTGATAATTTATTTTCTTTAACTACAGTCACCACGGTATCATATGGTTTCTCCTATGCAAATATTCCTCCTTAACGTCGGTCGAATGACTGGGGTAGGCGGAGCCTATGAGGGATCATGTGACCAGCTTTGCTGGGCTCTTTGCCATTTCCTGTTGGGGAAGAGAATATCCCACAAGTAAGGATGACGCCGTGGACCGGACACACCGTTGGAGAAAGTAATTTATCAGGTAAACATAAATTCTGTTTTTTAGTGACACAATGAGTCCACGGATCATCTAATTACTACCGGGGAATATCACTCCTGCCCAGCAGGAGGCGGCAAAGAGCACCTCAGCAAAGCTGTTAAATATCACCTCCCTTCCCTCCCACCCCAGTCATTCTTTGCCTACGTTAGAGCAAGAAAGTGGTAAAGTTAGGTGTTAAGATTCTTCAATCAAGAGTATATTATTTTTAAAGTAGTGCAAGATTGTGCTGCTTTGTCCTGGGGTGTAGCCGTAGTCCATATCAGTCTATTCAGTAGAGCAGTGGTGGCTTTAGAGCAATGGGAACTTGTGGGACATAATGCTCACTGTGCCTCCCATATATTGATGCTGCCCTACTTCTGAAAAACTGAGGGATATTACTCAGTCCTTAACTTTATTTGACAGGTCCATGTGAGGGAGAGGACCTCTCAAACCTGGGAGCTGCCTTGCTGTCGGGCAGAATATGAGGTAAGTGCTGACCTTTATTCTGGGGTTAATGGAAACTCAGAAAAGGTTGGGCACTTTACTTCACAGTATGGGACAATAACGTAGCCTCATTGGTATGGGCACTTTATTTATTAGACATAGATTCTCCTATGTAACAGGAGATACTATGGACAGCATAGTCGCAGGCCATGGGGCAAGAAATTTCCTTTGGTGGTTTCACATCTCCCGGCGGTTTCATAACTATTATACCGACCGGGAGATAACTTATTGGCACGCCCACGATGGGTGGTACTTCAGGAGGCGCTATTTGGGTTGCATGCCTTTTTCTAGTGTACTTCCTATTAATGGAGGGTGAAGTGCTTCAGCTCCTTTTCCTATTACGCATTTTCTGGCATTTATATGCGTATTTAGGACCGGAGACCGACTCAACAGCTGCTGTTAAGTTCCGTTTTAGTTAGTAAGGGAACGGCTCCTGCTCAGAGGGGGTTGGTTGCAACTTACAGGTAGGCACCTCAGCAAAGTACTGCTGAGGTGTAGAGGTGATCTGCTGAGTTTTTTTTTTAAAACTTCTGTGTTCTCTGCACCTAAAAAATAAAAAAGGAGAAAAAAAGTTACCGTTTAAAAATTAAAGTGACAGTAACGTTTTTTATGTTTTGACTTTATTAAAAACTTAAGCTTTGTATTCATAAATTGTCTTATTGTGAGTCAGAATGGACATAGAGGCTCTGCAAAATTCCACTTGTTCTTTGTGTGTTGATGCCAATGTGGAACCACCAATCCCTTTCTGTTCCTCGTGTATTGAGAGGACTTTAAACTATAGGGATAGACTTTTCTGAACCTACATTTTCCAAGGGGGATGCTGTTCAGGAATCTGACAATGTTCAATTTATGCCGCAGCTTTCTCCTCAAGCGTCCCAAATTTTACCGCCCTCACATGCCGTGCCCTGCGCTTCCTCTAACTTCTTCTGGAGTTACTTTACAAGACATCGCTTCTCTCATGTCTTCTGCAGTTTCTGATGCATTGTCTGCTTTTCCAATGTTGCAGGGAAAGCGTAAGAGGAAAATCAGACATTCAGTAAGCGAGGTTTCTGCTGCAGTTGTTGCTATTTCGAATGCCCCCTCCCAGAAGCCTGAGGAGGAGGATACCTTAGTAGCATCTGAAGGTGAAATTTCAGATTCTCACAGTGTAATTCTTCTTGCTGATACTGAAGCTGTATCTTTCAGGTTTAAGCTAGAACACCTCCGTCTGTTACTCGAGGAGGTTTTAGCTGCTTAGGACGACAGCGACACCATAGTCGTAGTCAATCCTAAGAAATCCAGTAAGCTAAACAAATATTTTGATGTACCTTCCTCGGTGGAGGTTTTTCCTGTGCCAGATAGAGCTTCTGAGATCATTGCTAAGGAATTGGAGAGACCGGGTATCCCTTTTTCCCAATCTCCTATATTTAAAAAGATGTTTCCCATAGCGGACTCTATCAGGGAGTCTTGGCAAACAATACCCAAGGTGGAAGGGGCAGTTTCCACTCTGGCCAAGAGAACTACTATACCCATAGAGGTTAGTTGTGCCTTTAAGGATCCTATGAATAAAAAATTAGAGGGGTTACTCAAGAAGATGTATGTACATCAGGGGTTACAATAGTAACCTGCTGTGTGCATTGCTACCAACACTAGCGCGGCAGCATATTTGTTTGATGTGTTGTCTGACACTCCCCTTGATGAGATTCAGGATAGGATAAAAGCTCTTAAGTTAGCTAATTCCTTTATTACTGATGCTTCCCTACAGGTTATCAAACTAGGAGCAAAAATATCAGGTTTTGCTGTTCTAGCCCGCAGAGCCTTATGGTTAAAACCTTGGTCTGCGGATGTGTCATCTAAGTCTAAACTTTTGGCGATTCCTTACAAGGGAAAGACCTTGTTTGGACCGGGATTAACAGAAATAATCTCTGATATTATGGGAGGAAAGGGTCATCTCCCTCAGGATAAGAGAAACAAGCAAAAGGGACGTCAGAGTAATTTTCGTTCCTTTTGAAATTTCAAGGGAAATTTTTCTGCTTCCTCTTCCAAGCAAGATTAGTCTAAACCTTCCTGGAGACCCAATCAGTCTTGGAATAAGGGAAAACAATCCCAAGAAGCCTGCTATTGAATCAAAGACAGCATGAAGGGCCTGCCTCCGATCTTATAGGAGGCAGGTTTTCCTTCTTCGCTCAGGCTTGGGTTCAAGATGTTCAGGATCCCTGGGCAGTGAACGTAGTGTCCCTGGGATACAAACTAGAGTTCAAAATTTGTCCTCCCAGTGGCAGGTTTCTGCTTTCAAGATTATCTGTAGACCAGACAAAAAGAGAGGCGTTCTTACACTGTGTAAGAGACCTCCTCGACCTGGGAGTGATAGTTCCTGTTCCGATGCAGGAACAGGGTCTGATTTTATTCCAATCTGTTCGTGGTTCCCAAAAAAAGAGGGAACCTTCAGGCCAATTTTAGATCTCAAGAGTCTAAACAAATATCTCAGAGTACCGTCCTTCAAGATGGAAAGTATTCGTTCCATTCTTCCTTTGGTCCAAGAGGGTCAATTTATGACAACGTGGGATTTAAAGGACGCGTACCTGCATGTTCCCATCCACAGGGATCATTGCAGGTTTCTAAGGTTTGCCTTTCTAGACAAACACTTCCAATTTGTGGCTCTTCCTTTTGGCCTTGCCACAGCTCCCAGAATTTTCTCAATGGTTCTGGGATCTCTGTTGGCGGTGCTCCAATTACTGGGCATTGCAGTGGCGCACTGTCTGGACGACATCCTGGTCCAGGCGCCATCCTTTCATCAATCAAGGTCCCACACGGAATTGGTGTTATCTTTCCTGCGATACAATTGAAAAAAGTCTCACACACTAGGAAAGAACTGTATGACTGTGTGAGTCGACTTACCGCGTCCGGTCCTAGGGGGTGATCTGTGGTCGGCCTGGCTCTCGGCACTGGATGTCGGTGGTCCGTGATCACCGGGGATTTTTCTCTCCTTATCCTGCAATGCTTTGTTGCCCACGGTGCCTTGGAGCTCCTCGACTCCGCCAGTTGCTGCAACTCAATACAGACCCTGCCCTCCTGAGACGCGTGCGGCTCTTCCCATAGGTCAATGGCTCTGGACGTCACCACCCGGTAAGTTGTCTGTCCAATCCGCGAGTAGGGGAGGGGAGGAGGCGCAAACCTCGTCCGTGCTCACTGTAGAGGGATCCGCTGGTCACAGGAAAAATAAAGGTAACAGGAGCACCAGTGGATGAAAGAAACAGCGTTTATTTCAAAACGCTGCTGAATTTAAAAGGCACTCAAAAACAAAACAGAAGTCTTATCCTGTTGCAACAACAACGTAACTGTTCATGGTAAAGTAGTGCTCTCAGAACACTGACGGCAGCTGATTGCTGAAATAGGTAGGAAAGTCAGAGAACAGCTGACGCGTTTCGGCTGCAAAGCCGTAGTCTTAGCTGATAAAAATTAAAAACAAGCGCCCTTTTTCTAGGGCTAACGTTCCTCCTATTGGGCAATCAGTTGAGCCAATCCGGACTGCTTACAACTGTCAAAAACAACACTTCACCCTAAAACACACCATTTGTTAGGCTAAGAATATTGCTAAATAAATAACAGATACTGTCCGTATGTAGATTAATGTCATACAAGAAAAATAATATTACTAATAATAAACAAATACAATCTTATTGTTTCAGGACCGGAACCGAAATGATAACAAAATAGTATTTAAATAGTTATGTTTGTACCTAAACAATTCGCTCATGTGTTATCAAAATAATAATGATAATAAACAATAATAAAAAATAATAAAACTGATTAACAAATACAATCTTATTGTTTCAGGAGCGAAACCAAAATTATATCAAAATAGTTATAATTGTTCCTAAACGGTTCGCTCATGTGTAATCAAGACTTTAGCTATTGGCTACTCTCTGACTAGATCCTTTTAAGGGATAGTTCTTATATTATACTTTTCATGGTTCCTTATTAGTATTATCCCACTAGTTTGCTTGTTAAGGAAGTTGTACTGATTATTGACATTTTCCTACGCTTGCCCCCTATGTATTATGATCGTACACCAATGTATAAGGGTGGATAGTGGGATATATTTGTTCATAGTTGGTAAACTCTAGTGTTATATACCCTTGATTTTAAAGATATTAACTAGTACCAATAATTTATTAAATCGAAGGCAGAGTTTAGTCCTGAAGGTGTCCTGGTCTTCAACTTGAAGATCCAGAACACCTCCTGTCTGCCTAGGGCTTTTTCCCTGTCCCCACCTCTCGGTGGCACTGGCACATTTTCAATGGCCATCCACCTGAAGCTCTCAGTGCTTTTATTATGTTCAAGTGCAAAATGTTGCACTAGGAGTACTGGATTTCCCTGCTCTGATAGTGGAGAGATGCTCCCTTATTCGCGATCTTATCTCTTGTGTAGTTAACCCTACGTACTGAATTCTGCATGGTATGCATGTAATCAAGTATATTACGTATTTTGACCTGCACGTTATGCAGGTTTTTATGCCAAATTGTTGGCCTGTGACCGTTGATTGGAAAGTTTCGTCACACTCAACTTTTTCACAGGCCACACAATCCCTGTAGTTGCACCTGTGCATACCCTTAACTAGTAGCCATGCTGACCCTCCTGATTCGGTCTTTTTTAATTTAGTTGGCACTACTATATTTCCAATTGACCTGTTCCTCCTGTAGGAGAATTGGCACCCGGAACTGGATATGTCAGTTAGGTCATCATCCGCAGAAAGCATATCAAAATGTTTTCTGATGATGTTGCAATTTTTTGGGGTACTCCACCGAGTAATCATTAAGGAATGTGGGTCTCTGCTTAAAGGTTTTACCTTTGCTTGAATCTTTGATTTTTAGTGCAAGTAGATTTTCCCTATCCACATTCCTGACTGATTCCTCTGCATTTTTGATTATTGCATGTGCATATCCCCTGTTTTTTAACCTTCTGGTCAGTGCACCGCTCTCTTTTTCAAAGCCATTTAAATGGCTGCAATTCCTTTTGACCCTCACAAATTGCCCTTTTGCCACTGCTTTGAAAAGATTCTAGGGGTGGCAACTTTTGGCATGTAATAGGGTGTTGCCTGTGATTGGCTTTCTGTACATTGTGGATGTCACTTTTTCACCTGGTCTGCCAGTCAGGGTTACATCAAGATTTCCTGCGATCTCACGGATGGAAGGTAAATTTGGAAAAGAGCTCCTTAATTCCAAATATAAGGGTAACTTTCTTGGGAACCATAATAGATTCCCTATCAATGAAGATTTTTCTGACAGAAGTCAGGAAATCAAAGATTTTCGATTCTTGCCTAGCACTTCAGTCCGCTCCTCGGTCATCAGTGGCTCAGTGCATGGAGGTAATCGGGCTGATGGTGGCGGCAATGGACATCATCCCGTTCGCTCGTTTCCACCTCAGACCTCTGCAGTTAAACATGCTCAGTCAATGGAACAGAGATTATGCGGATTTGTCTCCACGAATACTACTGGAACAGCAGACAAGGGATTCTCTTCGATGGTGGCTGTCTCAGGATCATCTCTCCCAGGGAACCTGCTTTCTCCAACATTGGTGTGTCCGGTCCACGGCATCATCCTTACTTGTGGGAATATCTCTTCCCCAACAGGAAATGGCAAAGAGTCCCAGCAAAGCTGGCCATATAGTCCCTCCTAGGCTCCGCCCACCCCAGTCATTCTCTTTGCCGTTGCACAGGCAACATCTCCACGGAGATGGTTAAGAGTATGTGGTGTTTAAATGTAGTTTTTTATTCTACTATCAAGAGTTTGTTATTTTAAAATAGTGCTGGTATGTACTATTTCTCTTGTTAAGTGTATCCAGTCCACGGATCATCCATTACTTATGGGATATTAACTCCTCCCCAACAGGAAGTGCAAGAGGATTCACCCAGCAGAGCTGCTATATAGCTCCTCCCCTAACTGCCATTCCCAGTCATTCTCTTGCACCCAACGAATAGATAGGATGTGTGAGAGGACTGTGGTGATTATACTTAGTTTCATACCTTCAATCAAAAGTTTGTTATTTTATAATAGCACCGGAGTGTGTTATTCCTTCTCTGGTAGAATTTGAAGAAGAATCTACCTGAGTTTTTCTATGATTTTAGCCGGAGTAGTTAAGATCATATTGCTGTTTCTCGGCCATCTGAGGAGAGGTAAACTTCAGATCAGGGGACAGCGGGCAGATTAATCTGCAAAGAGGTATGTAGCAGCTTATTATTTTCTGACAATGGAATTGATGAGAAAATTCTACCATACCGATATAATGTAAACTCAGCCTTAAATGCAGTATCAGCAACTGGTATCAGGCTGTCATGTATGTATATTTTACACTTCAGTATTCTGGGGAATGGCACTTCACTGGAATTATACTGTATGCATAAAACTTTAGCCTAATTTGCAGGGACTAGCAACAGGCTTTTTAATAACACTCAATTTATTAATGTTAAACGTTTTTTTGCTGGCATGTAAAATCGTTTAATTTTCTGAGGTACTGGGTGAAAAAATGTTTTGGGCACTATTTTTTTCCACTTGGCAGTCGTTTTATTTAATTTATGACAGTTTACTGATCTCTCTCCCTGTTATGTGTGAGGGGAAGGGGCCTTTTTTTGGCGCTTTTGCTACGCATCAAAAAATTCAGTCAGAAGTTTGTCTTCCCTGCATGATCCGGTTCATCTCTACAGAACTCAGGGGTCTTCAAAACTTGTTTTGAGGGAGGTAATCACTCACAGCAGAGCTCTGAGATTGTAGTTGACTGTGATAAAAAAAAAAACGTTTATTTCTGTATTTTTATTTTTTTCTGCTATCAGGGTTAGTTATCCTTTGCTAATGGGAGCAATCCTTTGCTAAAATTGTGTTTTTTACAAAGATTTGATGCTATAACTTTTCAGTTTATTAATTTTCAACTGTCATAACTTTTTCTGTGCTTCTTATAGGCACAGTACGTTTTCATATTATAGTAAATTACTTGAAAAGTATTTCCAAGTTGCTAGTTTATTTGCTAGTGTGTTAAACATGTCTGATTCAGAGGAAGATATCTGTGCTATATGTGCTAAAGCCAAAGTGGAGCCCAATAGAAATTTATGTACTAACTGTATTGATGCTACTTTAAATAAAAGTCAATCTGTACAAATTGAACATATTTCACCAAACAACGAGGGGAGAGTTATGCCGACTAACTCGCCTCACGTGTCAGTACCTGCATCTCCCGCTCGGGAGGTGCGTGATATTGTAGCGCCGAGTACATCTGGGCGGCCATTACAAATCACATTACAGGATATGGCTACTGTTATGACTGAAGTTTTGGCTAAATTACCAGAACTAAGAGGTAAGCGTGATCACTCTGGGGTGAGAACAGAGTGCGCTGATAATATTAGGGCCATGTCAGACACTGCGTCACAATTTGCAGAACATGAGGACGGAGAGCTTCATTCTGCGGGTGACGGTTCTGATCCAAACAAACTGGATTCAGATATTTCAAATTTTAAATTTAAGCTGGAAAACCTCTGTGTATTACTAGGGGAGGTGTTAGCGGCTCTGAATGATTGTAACACAGTTGCAATACCAGAGAAAATGTGTAGGTTGGATAAATATTTTGCGGTACCGGCGAGTACTGACGTTTTTCCTATACCTAAGAGACTTACTGAAATTGTTACTAAGGAGTGGGATAGACCCGGTGTGCCGTTCTCACCCCCTCCGATATTTAGAAAGATGTTTCCAATAGACGCCACCACACGGGACTTATGGCAAACGGTCCCTAAGGTGGAGGGAGCAGTTTCTACTTTAGCTAAGCGTACCACTATCCCGGTGGAGGATAGCTGTGCCTTTTCAGATCCAATGGATAAAAAGTTAGAGGGTTACCTTAAGAAAATGTTTGTTCAACAAGGTTTTATATTGCAACCTCTTGCATGCATTGCGCCTGTCACGGCTGCAGCAGCATTTTGGTTTGAGTCTCTGGAAGAGACACTTGAATCAGCTCCATTAGATGAGATTACACACAAGCTTAAAGCCCTTAAGTTAGCTAACTCATTTATTTCAGATGCCGTAGTACATTTAACTAAACTTACGGCTAAGAATTCCGGATTCGCCATTCAGGCACGCAGAGCACTGTGGCTAAAATCCTGGTCAGCTGACGTTACTTCTAAATCTAAATTGCTTAATATACCTTTCAAAGGGCAGACCTTATTCGGGCCCGGGTTGAAAGAAATTATCGCTGACATTACAGGAGGTAAAGGCCATGCCCTGCCTCAAGACAGAGCCAAACCTAAGGCTAGACAGTCTAATTTTCGTTCCTTTCGTAATTTCAAAGCAGGAGCAGCATCAACTTCCTCTGCACCAAAACAGGAAGGAGCTGTTGCTCGCTACAGACAAGGCTGGAGACCTAACCAGTCCTGGAACAATGGCAAGCAGGCCAGGAAACCTGCTGCTGCCCCTAAGACAGCATGAATCGAGGGCCCCCGATCCGGGAACGGATCTAGTGGGGGGCAGACTTTCTCTCTTCGCCCAGGCTTGGGCAAGAGATGTCCAGGATCCCTGGGCGTTAGAGATCATATCTCAGGGATACCTTCTAGACTTCAAATTCTCTCCCCCAAGAGGGAGATTTCATCTGTCAAGGTTGTCAACAAACCAAATAAAGAAAGAGGCGTGATCCATCCGGTTCCGCGGTCGGAACAAGGACAAGGGTTTTACTCAAATCTGTTTGTGGTTCCCAAAAAAGAGGGAACTTTCAGGCCAATCTTGGATTTAAAGATCCTAAACAAATTCCTAAGAGTTCCATCGTTCAAAATTGAAACTATTCGGACAATTTTACCCATGATCCAAAAGGGTCAGTACATGACCACAGTGGATTTAAAGGATGCTTACCTTCACATACCGATTCACAAAGATCATTACCGGTATCTAAGGTTTGCCTTTCTAGACAGGCATTACCAGTTTGTAGCTCTTCCATTCGGATTGGCTACGGCTCCGAGAATCTTCACAAAGGTTCTGAGTGCTCTTCTGGCGGTACTAAGACCGCGAGGAATTGCGGTAGCTCCGTACCTAGACGACATTCTGATACAAGCTTCAAGCTTTCAAACTGCCAAGTCTCATACAGAGTTAGTACTGGCATTTCTAAGGTCGCATGGATGGAAGGTGAACGAAAAGAAGAGTTCTCTCTTTCCACTCACAAGAGTTCCCTTCTTGGGGACTCTTATAGATTCTGTAGAAATGAAGATTTACCTGACAGAAGACAGGTTAACAAAGCTTCAAAATGCATGCCGTGTCCTTCATTCCATTCAACACCCGTCAGTAGCTCAATGCATGGAGGTGATCGGCTTAATGGTAGCAGCAATGGACATAGTACCCTTTGCACGCCTACATCTCAGACCGCTGCAATTGTGCATGCTATGTCAGTGGAATGGGGATTACTCAGACTTATCCCCTACTCTGAATCTGGATCAAGAGACCAGAAATTCTCTTCTATGGTGGCTTTCTCGGCCACATCTGTCCAGGGGGATGCCATTCAGCAGGCCGGACTGGACAATTGTAACAACAGACGCCAGCCTACTAGGTTGGGGCGCTGTCTGGAATTCTCTGAAGGCTCAGGGACAATGGAATCAGGAGGAGAGTCTCCTACCAATAAACATTCTGGAATTGAGAGCAGTTCTCAATGCCCTTCTGGCTTGGCCCCAGTTAACAACTCGGGGGTTCATCAGGTTTCAGTCGGACAACATCACGACTGTAGCTTACATCAACCATCAGGGAGGGACAAGAAGCTCCCTAGCAATGATGGAAGTATCAAAGATAATTCGCTGGGCAGAGTCTCACTCTTGCCACCTGTCAGCAATCCACATCCCGGGAGTGGAGAACTGGGAGGCGGATTTCTTAAGTCGTCAGACTTTTCACCCGGGGGAGTGGGAACTTCATCCGGTGGTCTTTGCCCAAATACTTCGACGTTGGGGCAAACCAGAGATAGATCTCATGGCGTCTCGACAGAACGCCAAGCTTCCTCGTTACGGGTCCAGATCCAGGGATCCGGGAGCGGTTCTGATAGATGCTTTGACAGCACCTTGGACCTTCGGGATGGCTTATGTGTTTCCACCCTTCCCGATGCTTCCTCGATTGATTGCCAGAATCAAACAGGAGAGAGCATCAGTGATTCTAATAGCGCCTGCATGGCCACGCAGGACTTGGTATGCAGATCTAGTGGACATGTCATCCTGTCCACCTTGGTCGCTACCTCTGAAACAGGACCTTCTGATCCAGGGTCCCTTCAAACATCAAAATCTAATTTCTCTGAAGCTGACTGCTTGGAAATTGAACGCTTGATTTTATCAAAACGTGGTTTTTCTGAGTCAGTTATTGATACCTTAATACAGGCTAGGAAGCCTGTTACCAGAAAGATTTACCATAAGATATGGCGCAAATACTTATATTGGTGCGAATCCAAGAGTTACTCATGGAGTAAGGTTTGGATTCCGAGGATATTGTCTTTTCTACAAGAAGGTTTAGAAAAGGGTTTATCCGCTAGTTCCTTAAAGGGACAGATTTCAGCTCTGTCCATTCTTTTACACAAACGTCTGTCAGAAGTTCCGGACGTTCAAGCTTTTTGTCAGGCTTTAGCTAGGATCAAGCCTGTGTTTAAAACTGTTGCTCCACCATGGAGTTTGAACTTAGTTCTTAATGTTTTACAGGGGGTTCCGTTTGAACCCCTTCATTCCATTGATATCAAGTTGTTATCTTGGAAAGTTCTGTTTTTAATGGCGATTTCCTCGGCTCGAAGAGTCTCTGAGTTATCTGCCTTACATTGTGATTCTCCTTATCTGATTTTTCATTCAGACAAGGTAGTTCTGCGTACTAAACCTGGGTTCCTACCTAAGGTGGTCACTAACAGGAATATCAATCAAGAGATTGTGGTTCCATCTTTGTGTCCTAATCCTTCTTCGAAAAAGGAACGTCTGCTACACAATCTAGATGTAGTCCGTGCCCTGAAATTTTATCTACAGGCAACTAAGGATTTTCAACAAACGTCTTCCCTGTTTGTCGTTTATTCTGGTCAGAGGAGAGGTCAAAAAGCTTCGGCTACCTCTCTCTCCTTTTGGCTTCGTAGCATAATACGGTTAGCCTATGAGACTGCTGGACAGCAGCCTCCTGAAAGAATTACAGCACATTCTACTAGAGCTGTGGCTTCCACTTGGGCCTTTAAGAATGAGGCTTCTGTTGAACAGATTTGCAAGGCTGCAACTTGGTCTTCTCTTCATACTTTTTCCAAATTTTACAAATTTGACACTTTTGCTTCTTCGGAGGCTGTTTTTGGGAGAAAGGTTCTTCAGGCAGTGGTTCCTTCCGTATAAAGAGCCTGCCTGTCCCTCCCGTCATCCATGTACTTTAGCTTTGGTATTGGTATCCCATAAGTAATGGATGATCCGTGGACTGGATACACTTAACAAGAGAAAACATAATTTATGCTTACCTGATAAATTTATTTCTCTTGTAGTGTATCCAGTCCACGGCCCGCCCTGTCACTTTAAGGCAGGTAATTTTTCCATTAAACTACAGTCACCACTGCACCCTATGGTTTTCCTTTCTCTGCATGTTTTCGGTCGAATGACTGGTAATGGCAGTTAGGGGAGGAGCTATATAGCAGCTCTGCTGGGTGAATCCTCTTGCACTTCCTGTTGGGGAGGAGTTAATATCCCATAAGTAATGGATGATCCGTGGACTGGATACACTACAAGAGAAATAAATTTATCAGGTAAGCATAAATTATGTTTTTCTCTGAAACAGAAAAGGATGAAGATTTCTGTTTGTGAGAGGAAGATGATTTTAGCAGACAGTAACTAAAATTGATTGCTGTTTCCACATAGGACTGTTGAGATGAAGTAACTTCAGTTGGGGGAAACAGTTAGCAGACTTTTCTGCTTAAGGTATGACTAGCCATATTTCTAACAAGACTGTGTAATGCTGGAAGGCTGTCATTTCCCCTCATGGGGACCGGTAAGCCATTTTCTTAGTTTCAAACAGAATAAAGGGCTTAATATGGGCTATAAAACTTGTAGACACTTTTATGGGCTAAATCGATTGCTTTATTTGGACATTTTATACATGTTTATGCTGATAATTCACACTTATAAACTTGGGGAACGTTTTTTAACGTCAGGCACTATGTTAGACACCTTTTCCAGTCAGGGAGGGCCTTCCCAGTTGTAGGCTGAGCCTCATTTTCGCGCCATTACTGCACAGTTGTTTTTGAGAGCAAGACATGCAGATGCATGTGTGAGGACCTGAAAGTAGTTGGAAAAGTTTCTAGAAGGCGTCATTTGGTATCGTATTCCCCTCTGGGCTTGGTTACGTCACAGCAAAGGCTGTAGCTGGGACTGTATAGGGGTTAAATTTGTAAACGGCTCCGGTTCCGTTATTTTAAGGGTTAAAGCTCTGAAAATTGGTATGCAATACTTTTAATGCTTTAAGACACTGTGGTGTAAAGTTTTGAACAATTCCTTCATACTTTTTCACATATTCAGTAATAAAGTGTGCTCTGTTTAAAATTTAAAGAGACAGTAACGGTTTTGTTTTAAAACGGTTTTTGTGCTTTATTGACAAGTTTAAGCCTGTTTAACATGTCTGTGCCTTCGGATAAGCTATGTTCTATATGTATGAAAGCCAATGTGTCTACCCATTCAAAATTGTGTGATAATTGTGCCATAGCGTCCAAACAAAGTAAGGACAGTACAGCCACAGATAATGAAATTGCCCAAGATGATTCCTCCGATGAGGGGAGTAGACATGATACTACATCATCTCCTTCTGTGTCTACACCAGTTTTGCCCACGCAGGAGGCCCCTAGTACATCTAGCGCGCCAATGCTTATTACCATGCAACAATTGACGGCCGTAATGGATAACTCCATAGCAAATATTTTATCCAAAATGCCTGCATATCAGAGAAAGCGCGATTGCTCTGTTTTAAACACTGAAGAGCAGGAGGGCGCTGATGATAATTGTTCTGTCATACCCTCACACCAATCTGAAGTGGCCATGAGGGAGGTTTTGTCAGATGGGGAAATTTCAGATTCAGGAAAAATTTCTCAACAAGCTGAACCTGATGTTGTGACATTTAAATTTAAATTAGAACATCTCCGCGCACTGCTTAAGGAGGTGTTATCTACTCTGGATGATTGTGACAACTTGGTCATTCCAGAGAAATTATGCAAGATGGACAAGTTTCTAGAGGTTCCGGTGCACCCCGACGCATTTCCTATACCCAAGCGGGTGGCGGACATAGTGAATAAGGAGTGGGAGAAGCCCGGTATACCTTTTGTTCCCCCCCCCCCCTATATTTAAGAAATTATTTCCTATGGTCGACCCCAGAAAGGACTTATGGCAGACAGTCCCTAAGGTCGATGGGGCAGTTTCTACTCTAAACAAGCTAACTACTATTCCTATCGAGGATAGTTGTGCTTTCAAAGATCCTATGGATAAAAAATTGGAAGGTTTGCTTAAAAAGATTTTTGTACAGCAAGGTTACCTTCTACAACCCATTTCGTGCATTGTTCCTGTCACTACAGCAGCGTGGTTCTGGTTCGAGGAACTAGAAAAGTCGCTCAGTAGAGAGACTCCATATGAGGAGGTTATGGACAGAGTTCACGCACTTAAGTTGGCTAACTTTTATTTTAGATGCCGCCTTGCAATTAGCTAGATTAGCGGCGAAAAATTCAGGGTTTGCAATTGTGGCGCGCAGAGCGCTTTGGCTAAAGTCTTGGTCAGCGGATGTATCATCCAAGACAAAATTGCTTAACATCCCTTTCAAAGGTAAAACTCTCTTTGGGCCAGAATTGAAAGAGATTATCTCAGACATCACTGGGGGAAAGGGCCACGCCCTTCCACAAGATAGGCCTTTCAAGGCCAAGAATAAGTCTAATTTTCGTTCCTTTCGCAATTTCAGGAACGGACCGGCCTCTAATTCTGCATCCTCTAAGCAAGAGGGTAATGCCTCACAGCCCAAACCAGCCTGGAAACCTATGCAAGGCTGGAACAAGGGTAAGCAGGCCAAGAAGCCTGCTGCTGCTAACAAGACAGCATGAAGGAGTAGCCCCCGATCCGGGACCGGATCTAGTAGGGGGCAGACTCTCTCTCTTTGCTCAGGCTTGGGCAAGAGACGTTCAGGATCCCTGGACACTAGAAATAGTTTCTCAGGGTTATCTTCTGGAATTCAGGGAACTACCCCCAAGGGGAAGGTTCCACATGTCTCACTTATCCTTAAACCAAATAAAGAGACAGGCGTTCTTACATTGTGTAGAAGACCTGTTAAAGATGGGAGTGATACACCCTGTTCCAATGACGGAACAAGGAATGGGATTTTACTCAAATCTGTTCGTAGTTCCCAAAAAAGAGGGAACTTTCAGACCAGTTCTGGATTTAAAGATCCTAAACAAATTTCTCAGGGTACCATCGTTCAAAATGGAAACCATTCGAACGATTCTACCCACTATCCAGGAAGGTCAATTTATGACTACCGTGGATCTAAAGGACGCGTACCTACATATTCCTATCCACAAAGAACATCATCAGTTCCTAAGGTTCGCCTTTCTGGACAAACATTACCAGTTTGTGGCCCTCCCATTCGGGTTAGCCACTGCTCCAAGGATTTTCACAAAGGTACTAGGGTCCCTTCTAGCGGTTCTAAGACCGAGGGGCATTGCAGTAGTACCGTACTTGGACGACATTCTAATACAAGCGTCGTGCCTTTCAAAAGCAAAGGCTCATACAGACATCGTTCTGGCCTTTCTCAGATCTCACGGATGGAAGGTGAACATAGAAAAGAGTTCTCTGTCTCCGTCAACAAGAGTTCCCTTCTTGGGAACAATAATAGATTCCTTAGAAATTAGGATTTTTCTGACAGACGTCAGAAAGTCAAAACTTCTAAGCACTTGTCAAGTTCTTCACTCTGTTCCACGTCCTTCCATAGCTCAGTGCATGGAAGTAGTAGGGTTGATGGTTGCAGCAATGGACATAGTTCCTTTTGCACGAATTCATCTAAGACCATTACAACTGTGCATGCTCAAACAGTGGAATGGGGACTATACAGACTTGTCTCCAGTGATTCAAGTAGATCAGAAGACCAGAAATTCACTCCGTTGGTGGCTGACCCTGGACCATCTATCCCAGGGAATGAGCTTCCGCAGACCAGAGTGGGTCATTGTCACGACCGACGCCAGTCTAGTGGGCTGGGGCGCGGTCTGGGAATCCCTGAAAGCTCAGGGACTATGGTCTCGGGAAGAGTCTCTTCTCCCGATAAACATTCTCGAACTAAGAGCGATCTTCAATGCTCTCAGGGCTTGGCCTCAGCTTGCAAAGGCCAGATTCATAAGATTCCAATCAGACAACATGACGACTGTTGCGTATATCAATCATCAGGGGGGAACAAGGAGTTCCCTAGCGATGAAAGAAGTGACCAAAATAATACAATGGGCAGAGGATCACTCCTGCCATCTATCTGCGATCCACATCCCAGGTGTGGAAAACTGGGAAGCGGATTATCTGAGTCGTCAAACATTCCATCCGGGGGAGTGGGAACTCCACCCGGTGATCTTTGCCCAGTTGACTCAATTATGGGGCATTCCAGACATGGATCTGATGGCGTCTCGTCAGAACTTCAAGGTTCCTTGCTACGGGTCCAGATCCAGGGATCCCAAGGCGACTCTAGTGGATGCACTAGTAGCACCTTGGACCTTCAACCTAGCTTATGTGTTTTCACCGTTTCCTCTCATTCCCAGGCTGGTAGCCAGGATCAAACAGGAGAGGGCCTCGGTGATCTTGATAGCTCCTGCGTGGCCACGCAGGACTTGGTATGCAGACCTGGTGAATATGTCATCGGTTCCACCATGGAAGCTACCTTTGAGACAGGACCTTCTTGTTCAGGGTCCATTCGAACATCCAAATCTGGTCTCCCTCCAGCTGACGGCTTGGAGATTGAACGCTTGATTCTATCAAAGCGTGGGTTTTCAGATTCTGTGATAGATACTCTGGTTCAGGCCAGAAAACCGGTAACTAGAAAGATTTACCATAAAATATGGAAAAGATATATCTGTTGGTGTGAATCCAAGGGATTCCCATGGAATAAGATAAAAATTCCTAAGATTCTTTCCTTTCTACAAGAAGGTTTGGATAAAGGATTATCTGCGAGTTCTCTAAAGGGACAGATTTCTGCTTTATCTGTCTTACTACACAAACGACTGGCAGCTGTGCCAGATGTTCAAGCATTTGTTCAGGCTCTGGTTAGGATCAAGCCTGTTTACAGACCTTTGACTCCTCCCTGGAGTCTAAATCTAGTTCTTTCAGTTCTTCAAGGGGTTCCGTTTGAACCTCTACATTCCATAGATATTAAGTTATTATCTTGGAAAGTTTTGTTTTTGGTTGCTATTTCTTCTGCTAGAAGAGTTTCAGAGTTTTCTGCTCTGCAGTGTACTCCGCCCTATCTGGTGTTCCATTCAGATAAGGTTGTTTTGCGTACTAAGCCTGGTTTTCTTCCAAAGGATGTTTCCAACAAGAATATTAACCAGGAGATAGTTGTGCCTTCTTTGTGTCCGAAACCAGTTTCAAAGAAGGAACGTTTGCTACACAATTTAGATGTAGTCCGTGCTCTAAAATTCTACTTAGAGAAGATGTTTGTCTGAACTCTTTTGTAGCTTCTGTTTGTCGTCTATTCTGGTAAAAGGAGAGGTCAAAAAGCAACTTCTACCTCTCTTTCCTTTTGGCTTAAAAGCATCATCCGATTGGCTTATGAGACTGCCGGACGGCAGCCTCCTGAAAGAATCACAGCTCACTCCACTAGGGCTGTGGCTTCCACATGGGCCTTCAAGAACGAGGCTTCTGTTGATCAGATATGTAAGGCAGCGACTTGGTCTTCACTGCACACTTTTGCCAAATTTTACAAATTTGATACTTTTGCTTTTTCGGAGGCTATTTTTGGGAGAAAGGTTTTGCAAGCCGTGGTGCCTTCCGTTTAGGTAACCTGATTTGCTCCCTCCCTTCATCCGTGTCCTAAAGCTTTGGTATTGGTTCCCACAAGTAAGGATGACGCCGTGGACCGGACACACCAATGTTGGAGAAAACAGAATTTATGCTTACCTGATAAATTACTTTCTCCAACTGTGTGTCCGGTCCACGGCCCGCCCTGGTTTTTTTTTTTTTAATCAGGTCTGATTAATTATTTTCTCTAACTACAGTCACCACGGTACCATATGGTTTCTCCTATATTTTTCCTCCTGTCCGTCGGTCGAATGACTGGGGTGGGCGGAGCCTAGGAGGGACTATATGGCCAGCTTTGCTGGGACTCTTTGCCATTTCCTGTTGGGGAAGAGATATTCCCACAAGTAAGGATGACGCCGTGGACCGGACACACCGTTGGAGAAAGTAATTTATCAGGTAAGCATAAATTCTGTTTTCGCAGACCCTCTTGGATGATTGTGACAACAGACGCCAGCCTTATAGGATGGGGAGCAGCCTGGGGCTCTCTAAAAGGCTCAGGGAGTTTGGACTCAGTCTGGTATGCCTATAAACATTCTGGAGCTGAGAGCGATCTTCAATGCTCTTCTGGCCTGGCCCCAGTTAGCCTCGGCCCAGTTTATCAGGTTCCAGTCGGACAACATAACTTAAGTGGCTTACATCAATTATCGGGGAGGAACGAGTTCCTTAGCTATGACAGAGGTAACCAAAATAATTCAGTGGGCGTAAACCCACTCTTGCTGTCTGTCGGCTATCCACGTCCCAGGGGTGGACAACTGGGAGGCGGACTTCCTGAGCAGGCAGACCTTTCATCCGGGGGAGTGGGAACTCCATCCGGAAGTGTTTTCCAGCCTGATTCTCCGGAATTGTATCTCATGCCATCTCGATAGAATTGCCAAGCTTCCGAGGTACCTATCGAGGTCCAGGGACCCTTGGGCGGTACCTTGGACCTTCAGTCTAGCATACCTATTTCCTCTGTTTGCTCTTCTTCCTCGGGTCATTGCTCGAATCAAGCAGGAGAGGGCGTCGGTGATCCTCATTGCACCGGCTTAGCCTCGCAGGATTTGGTATGCAGATCTGGTGGACATGTCGTCTCTTCCACCTTGGAGAATTCCGTTGAGGAAGGACCTTCTAATTCAAGGGCCCTTCCTTCATCCAAATCTAGTTTCTCCGAAGCTGACTGCTTGGAGATTGAACGCTTAATTTTATCTAAGCGGGGCTTTTCAGAATCGGTCATAGAGACCATGATTCAGGCTTGTAAACCTGTAACTAGAAGGATTTACTACAAGATATAGCATAATATCTCTATTGGTGTGAATCCAAGGGCTACTCTTGGAGTAGAGTTAGGATTCCTAGAATTTTGTCATTTCTCCAAGAGGGTTTGGAAAGGATTATCGACAAGTTCCCTAAAGGGTGCAGCTTGGTCCTCTTTTCACACTTTTTCAAAGTTTTATAAATTTGACACTTTTGCCTCGGCTGAGGCCGCTTTTGGGAGACAGGTTCTTCAAGCAGTGGAGCCTTCCATTTAGGTTCCCTGTCTTGTCCCTCCCTTATAATCTGTGTACTCACGCTTGGATATTGATTCCCAGGAGTAATTAGATGATCCGTGGACTCATCGTGTCACAGAAAAGAAAATTTATGCTTACCTAATAAATTTATTTATTTTTTTACACAAGACCACGGCCCACCCTGTTCTATATAGACAGGTTGTTGGTTTGTTAGAAACTTCAGAAACCTCTGCACCTTGTTAATTCCCTTCTCTCCTTTTCTTCGGTCGAATGACTGGAGTGGGAGGGAAGGGAGGTGATATTTAACAGCTTTGCTGTGGTGCTCTTTGCCACTTCTTGCTGGGCAGGAGTGATATTCCCCGGTAGTAATTAGATGATAGGTGGACTCATCGTGTCGAAAAATAAATACATTTATCAGGTAAGCATAAATTTTATTTTTCAACCTCTCAGTGAGAGCATTGACGAAAGTTAGAGTCTGGATATGCAGGGAGAGTCTTTCTGCGAACTCATCCAGACTGCCTGCTAACAGCTCCTTAAGCAATCAGTGTTGACAAGTTTCACTGCCTACTCGTTTTCTTCACTCAAGTCGATGTCAGGAGCGATGTTACAAGACTGTCACACTTGAGAGGCTGTGTTTCTGTTCTACAGCATGGATTCTGGTAAGATTGTTTCAATTTTTACATATGTTGAAAATGCTAGAAGACAGGTCACAGTGTGACTCCTTTTATCTTATTATAATTATGGGTTAAAGGGACACTGAACCCAAAGTGCTGTCCATGGTCCTCAACCAAAATTTTGCTGGCTCCTTAGCTTAGATGCCTTCTTTTTCAAATAAAGATAGCAAGATAACGAAGAAAAATTAATAATAGAAGTAAATTAGAAAGTTGCTTAAAATTGCATGCTCTATTTGAATCATGAAAGAAAGAATTTGGGTTCAGTATCCCTTTAATATCTCCCGAGGGGGTTTATTGAACAGTGGGGATTAATCAAATGTGATGCTTTAATTTTATGATATTTTATGTGTGTGATTTCATTGTGCTCATAGACTGTTTATGTGGCTGAAACAAACAGGTTTTTACTTTCACTTTGAACGCTGCTTTTTCTCATAGCAGGGACGGGCCTACCTTGCGCACCACGTGACCGGGAGTGGTCGCACTTTCATTTCCTCTTTCCTGACCAAGCTTGCTGTCGGAGAAGAAGTTTTTTCTCTGTTTTGTCTGGGTCTAAGAGGTGGTGAGTGCCCCAGCCATTGGGAGTATAAAGGTGCCGTTTTTGTGAGAAATAAAAAGTTTTATTATGTGTCCTACTGTCATTAGCTTAAAGCTTTGGAGGATTCTGATATTCATGAGGGTACTCCCTCTATTCTAAATAGTAATACCTGTTTATATTGTGAGGAGGCCTTGGTATGCCTGTCCTCTCAACTATGTTCCACATGCCTCGACAAAGTTATTATGTCTAAGAAGATTAGCTCCTTTAGTACCATTGAGCCGTCCACCTCTGAGGACTCGCCGTCCCATGTGGTGCATACCCATCAGTCATCTCCCTCATCACACGCAGCTTCCCGTAGCATGCCTGATCCTCCATCTGGAGGGAGCCTTTTACCATCAGACTTTACAGCGCAGTTAAAGACGGCAGTGTCTGAGGCCCTTAGTGCTTTACCTCGCCCTGCCAAGTGCAAGTGAAAGGTTAAACATAGCTCTTCTGTCCAGGGGGGTCATCAAGTGATTTATTATATTGATCTGTTTTTCAATTATCCAAGGATGGGTCACACTCTGAGTCTTCAGAGGGTGAACTTTCTGGCTCGGAGTCTGTTACCTCTAGGCCTCCTGTGGCGGAGGAACCAGCCTTTAGATTTAAGATTGAACACTTACGTTTTCTTCTAAAGGAGGTTCTGTCTACATTAGAGGTTCCAGAGGCCAAGCTGCCTGATGAACCTTTTGATCCCTAAATTAGACAGAGTTTACGAGGACAGGGTAGTGCCGTTAACCTGTGAAAATGGCGAACATTATTAAGAACGAGTGGGATAGAATTGAATCTTCCTTTTCCCCTTCGTCTTCCTTTAAAAGATTATTCCCGGTCCTGGACTCTCAATTGGAGTTGTGGGGTTCCGTCCCTAAGGTGGATAGTGCTATCTCCACACTGGCCAAGCGTACTACTATCCCACTTGAGGATAGCTCGTTGTTCAGAGAGCCGATGGATAAGAAATGTTTCAGCATACAGGATACTTGTTTCAACTGGCAGCGGCTGTTGCCTCGGTTGCTGGAGGCCTTGAAAATTGCTAATTCTTTTATCTGTAATGCAAACATGCAGATCATTTGCCTAAATGCTAAGTTTTCTGGTTTTTCAGTGCAGACCCGTCGAGCGCTTTGGCTGAAATCCTGGTCTGCAGATATGACTTCTAAGTCTAGACTCCTTTCCCTTCCTTTTAAGGGCCTGGACTCCATTATCTCCACGATTACAGGGGGCAAGGATGCCTTACTACCGCAGGATAAAAAGAACAAGTCTAAGGGACAAGGCTCTAATTTTCTTTCTGAGAATTCCCAGTGACAACAGTCGTCCTACACCCGAGCAAGCCAAGAGTATTTGGAAGCCGGCTCAATCCTGGAATAAATCCAAGCAGAGCAGGAAGCCCGCCGAGACCATGTCGGCATGATCGTGTAGGGGCAGACTGTTGCTTTCTTCAGATGCTTGGTTCAGGGAAGTGCAGGATCCATGGGTCCTGGAGGTCATAGCTCAGGGATACAAGATAGGTTTCAAATCTCAACCACCCAAGGGCAGATTTCTCCTTTCAAGCCAGTCTTCAAAGCCAGAAAAGAGGCAAGCCTTTCTGGGGTGCGTGCGGGATCTGTCCTCCCTAATGGTCAGTGTCCCGGTTTCTATCGCAGAAAGAGGTTTGGGATACTATTCAAACCTGTTCGTGGTCTCAAAGAAGGAGGGAACTTTCCTCCCGATTCTGGACCTAAAGTGCTTAAACAGGTTTCTAAATGTCCCCTCGTTCAAGATGGAGACAATAAGGTCCATCCTTCCTCTAGTTCAAGAAGTACAGTTCATGATCACTATAGATCTGAAGGATGCTTACCTTCATGTTCCAATCCACAAGAATCACTTCCAGTTCCTAAGGTTTGCGTTCCTGGACCAGCACTTCCAGTTTATTGCTCTTCCATTTGGTCTAGCTACTGCTCCAATAATTTTTACGAAGGTTCTAGGGGCTCTTCTGGCCGTTGCCAGAACCCGGGGTATAGCAGTAGCTCCATACTTAGATGATATTCTGGTTCAAGCACCATCTTTTCATCTGGCGGAGGACTATTCGGTATCTCTTCTTCGATCTCATCGATGGAAGATAAACTTAAAAAAAGTTCTCTGATTCCAAGCACCAGGGTAGAATTCCTAGGTACTATAATAGACTCCATATTCATGAGGATATTTCTTAACAGACCAGAGACGTTGCAAACTAGCTTCGGCATGTCTTGCCCTACGGACCTCCTTAAGGCCATCTGTGGCTTAGTGTATGGAGGTAATTGGTCTCATAGAGTCCAGAATGGACATAATTCCCTTTGCCAGTTTCCGTCTCAGACCGTTACAACTGTGCATGCTGAGGCAGTGGAACGGTGATCATTCGGATCTGTCTCGCAAGATTTCCCTGAACAAGCGGTCAAGAGAATCGCTCTCTTGGTGGCTCTGTCCAGATCATCTCTCCCTAGGGACATCCTTTCTAAGACCATCCTGGGAGATTGTGACTACGGCGCGAGTCTATCGGGATGGGGAGCTTTTTGGGGTGCCAAGAAGCCACAGGGCCTGTGGTCTCAGGTGGAACGCTCCCTCCCGATCAACATTCTGGAACTTTGAGCAATCTTCAATGCTCTGAAGGCTTGGCCTCTTCTGGGTTCGTCCCGGTTTATCAGATTCCATTCAGACAATATAACCTGGTGGCTTACACCAACCATCAGGGGGGGAATGAGAAGCTCCCTAGCAATGAGGGAAGTATCTCGGATTCTGGAGTGGACGGAGGTCCACAACTGTTCATTGTCAGTGATCCACATTCTGGGTGTGGACAACTGGGAATCGTATTTTCTCAGCAGACAATCCTTTCATCCGGGGGAATGGTCTCTCCATCCCGAAGTGTTTGCGGAGATATGCAGCAGGTGGGGGACACCGGAGATAGATCTCATGGCGTCTCATCTAAATTTCATGCTACCCAGATATGGGTCGAGGTCCAGGGATCCTCAGACGAGCTAATAGATGCATAAGCGGTGCCTTGGAGGTTTAGTGTAGTCTACCTTTCCCTGCCGTTACCACTCCTTCCTTGTGTAGTGGCTCGCATCAAGCAGGAGCAGGCGTCAGTGATACTAATTGCTCCATCGTGGCCACTAAGGATGTGGTTCGCGGATCTGGTGGGGATGTCATCTTTTCCTCCATGGAAATTACCTTGTTGCAGGGATCTGCTGGAACAAGGTCCTTTTGTTCATCAAAATCTAGATTCTCTGAGGCTGACTGCATGGAGATTGAACACTTAGTCCTAGCCAAGAGAGGTTTTTCTTAGAGAGTTATTGATACTCTCATTCAAGCTCATAACCTGGTTACTCGTAGAATCTATCATACGGTGTGGAGAACCTATTTATTCTGGTGTGAAGAACGTGAATTTCCCTGGCATAAGGTTAATGATTGCCAGGATCCTATCGTTTCTCCAGGATGGAGGGGGGACAGATTTCCGCCCTGTCTGTTTTACTGCACAAGAGGCTCTCTGAGCTTCCAGGTGTACAGTCTTTTGCTAAGGTTCTGATTAGGATCAGACCCATGTTCAGATCTAAGGCTCCTACTTAAAGTCTGAATCTTGTTCTTAAAGTTTTGCAGCGGGCTCCGTTTGAGCCTATGCATGAAATTGACATTAAGTTGTTATCCTGGAAGGTTCATCTTCTACTGGCTATTGCTTCTGCGGGCAGAGTTTCTGAGATTTCCGCCTTGCAATGTGAGCATCCTTATCTGGTGTTCCATTCTGATAAGGCTGTTCTACGTACTAAGTTAGGGTTTCTCCCTAAGGTCGTGTCAGACCGCAACATCAATCAAGAGATTGTGGTTCCTTCCTTGTGTCCTAATCCTTTTTCTTTGAAGAAACATTTGCTTCATAATTTGGACATGGTTCGAGCTTTGAAGTTCTATCTTCAGGCTACTATGGATTTTAGACAAACTCCTTCCTTGTTTGTTGCCTATTCAGGGAAGCGTAAGGGGCAGAAGGTCTCCGCGACTTCCTTGTCTATTTGGTTAAGGAGTGTTATCCGCTTAGCTTATGAGACAGCAGGACATAAGCCTCCTCAGAGAATTACAGCTCATTCTACTGGGACATAAACCTGCTCACAGAATTACGGCTCATTCTACTAGAGCAGTGGCTTCCTCTTGGGCCTTTAAGAACGAAGCCTCTATGGATCAGATTTGTAAGGCAGCTACCTGGTTCTCCTTACATACTTTTTCTAAATTTTACAAGTTTTATGTTTTTGCTTCAGCTAAAGTAGCCTTTGGGAGAGAGGTTTTGCAGGCTGTGGTGACCTCAGATTAGGGTCCGTCTCTATTTTTGTCCCTCCCGTTATCATTCAGTGTCCTCTAGAGCTTGAGTATAAGTTTCCCAACAGTAACGAATGAAGCTGTAGACTCTCCTTATATTAAGAAGGAAAACATAAAATTATGCTTACTAGATCATTTCATTTCCTTCTGTATTTAGGGGCCCCCCATCTGTGTTCTCCAATGGGCATCCCCCTAAATTATATTTTTCTTCTGGCACCTTTTATACCCTGATATTTCTGCTACTGTTCCTTGTTCCCTTGGCAGAATGACTGGGGGAAGTGGGAGAGGTATTTAAGTCGTTGGCTGAGGTGTCTGCCTCCTCCTGGTGGCCAGGTTCAGTATTTCCCAAAAATAAGGAATGAATCTGTATACTCTCCGTATACAGAACGAAATGAAATTATCTGGTAACAATAATTTGTTTGTTTATATATATATATATATAATTATGTGAGAATAGGTTTGTACATATTGTCTTATATACATTTCTTATTAGGTTGTATGTCTACTGCGTGTACATAAGTTTACATATTTTTTAAAGACTTTCAGAGCAGTTTTCTAATGACCCTGTTAGTGCAAATCTATTGGGTTTGTTTCAGAGTGTCAATTCTTTTGTTATGCAGTGTTAGATATTATGACGATTAATGTCAAAAGCATGTCTTTAGATTCTACTATTACTGGAGGTAAAGGAGCTTTTCTTCCTCAAGACAGGAAGACTAAAGGAAAACCCAATGCTTCTATTCGTTTTTGTTCTTTTCGTCAGAGTAAAGAACAGAAAATTGACTCTTCTGTTCAAAAGCCAGGTTCCTCTATTTCAGACTGGAGACCTAATGCTAACTAGAACAAGTCTAAGCAGGATAAGAAATCTGTCCCTTCTTCTAAAACCACATGAAGGTGCGGCCCACGACCCAGAAGTTCTGGAAAGGGCAGATTAAGCCTCTTTCAGAAAGTTTCAGTCTGTCCCAGTCTCTTCAGAATATTGTTTCTAGGGATATTGAATTGGACAGAGCAAGACCTCCCAGAGGAAGGTTTTTTTCTGCCCTATGTTCCAAGGAATCCTGTAAAAGCTCAAGCTTTACTTCATTTTGTCTAGGATCTGGAAGATATGGGAATGATTGTTCCAGTTCCTTTGCATGAACAGGGGATGGGATTTTATTCAAATCTCTTTGTAGTTCCAAAGAAGGAGGGCACTTTCAGACCAGTTCTGGATCTAAAGACCCTGAACAAATTTGTAAGGATTTCATCTTTCAGAATGGAAACTATCAGGACTATTCTGCCTTTTGTTCAGCAAGGTCAGTTTATGTCCACAATAAATTTAAAGGATGCTTACCTTCATGTTCCAATTCAGAGAACATTATCAGTTTCTGCAGTTTGATTTTCTGGTCAAGCACTTTCAGTTGGTTGCTCTTCCATTTGGTCTGGCTACAACTCCAAGAATATTTACCAAGAGCTCTAGGTACTGCAGTATTTCCTTACCTGGACGATATCTTTGTTCAAGCTCTGTCTTTTCCTTTAGCAGAATTTCACACCAACCAACTATTGTTGTTTCATCAAAAACATGGTTGGAGGATCAATTTTCCAAAGAGTTCTTCCTCAGACAAAGTTCTCTTTCCTGGGTTTCCAAAAAGTCTCAATGTCCATGAGTCTTTCTCTAACAGAGTAGAGACGGTTAAGATTGGCGTCAGTTTGTCTAAATCTCTTTCGTTTCCTTCAGTGGCTCTGTGTATGGAAGTACTAGGTCTAATGATTGCAGCTCAAGTTCAAATTCCATTTCGATTTCACATGAGGCCTCTTCAGCTTTGTATGCTGTGTCAATGGTGCAGAGGTTATACTCAGCTGTCTCAAAATATATTTTTAGATCCCAGTACAAGTCAGTCTCTAACTTGGTGGCTGGATCATCAGTTTATTATTCAGGAGGGTGTTGTTTTGCTTTTCCAAATCGTCAATATAATGCCCGTAATAAATAATATTTTGACGAAAGGGATTCATATCTCCAAAGATGTGGAAGAGCTCCCACCAACAATAAAACTGGAAGTGGAGAAATGTCCTTTAGATTGAAATATTTTTTATTGAACAATCGGTACAATACACAGTCTATATCAATAGCAGATACAATAAATAAGTTACAACTGTAAAGCATCTATTTCACGTTTCTCAACATTGTAGTGCATTTTTCATATCAACATTTTCTTTAACCAGTCTTCACTGTGTGTTACAAGTTGAAGCTCCAGTAAAAACATGAGTCCAATTGTTACAATTTTAAAGATCTAACAATGTTTAACAATTAACATGAATAACCTATATAACCATTATGCCAGTTCGCTTCACCATTTAATTTGTTGTATTATCAATAAATATTTCTTAAGCAATCTCCACGTCTTAAACATCCACAGAGCCCACCAAGTATTCTCATCTGCAGTATCTACCGCTGCTCTCAAACTACTGTTTCTTTCTCCCTTGCATGGTAGCTTATCCTATACATGTTTTTCATTAAGGATCCAGTAAAACCAGACTCTATTGAAAGATTCCACCTCGTCTTGTATGTATGCTGCAGTCTCGCATAAACCAAACATACTTCTAATCCTCCCAAGCACTTCCATTCTCTCCGGAATTCCCACCTTCCAGTATTTTGCTATAGATATATGAGTCACTGTACATACAATTCTTATGAATTTATTTATAGGTGCATTGAATCTTGGATCCTCACCATTCAGCAAGGCCTGCATGGGCGTCAGTGTTACCTGTTCCTCTAATATAGTGGTTATCATCTTAGATAGGTCGAGCCATACATTTCGTACCTCCGGGCATTCCCACCACATATGAAAATATGTACCTAGCTGTGTGCAACCTCTATAGCACTGCCTGGAACCTCCCTTCACCATATGTGCTGTTTTTAAAGGGGTTAAATACCAACAAAATGTTGTCTTGATGTTATTCTCCCTTAGGTCCGCTCCCCGTAAGCCCCTACTGGAATTTATAAAAATCTGGTTCCAAGTCTTTAGGTCATATTTCTTTCATGTAATTAGCAAGAGTCCATGAGCTAGTGACGTATGGGATACACATTCCCACCAGGAGGGGCAAAGTTTCCCAAACCTCAAAATGCCTACAAATACACCCCTCACCACACCCACAAATCAGTTTTTACAAACTTTGCCTCCTATGGAGGTGGTGAAGTAAGTTTGTGCTAGATTCTACGTTGATATGCGCTCCGCAACAGGTTGGAGCCCGGTTTTCCTCTCAGCGTGCAGTGAATGTCAGAGGGATGTGAGGAGAGTATTGCCTATTTGAATGCAATGATCTCCTTCTACGGGGTCTATTTCATAGGTTCTCTGTTATCGGTCGTAGAGATTCATTTCTTACCTCCCTTTTCAGATCGACGATATACTCTTATATATATACCATTACCTCTGCTGATTTTCGTTTCAGTACTGGTTTGGCTTTCTACAACATGTAGACGAGTGTCCTGGGGTAAGTAAGTCTTATTTTCTGTGACACTCTAAGCTATGGTTGGGCGCTTTTTTATAAAGTTCTAAATATATGTATTCAAACATTTATTTGCCTTGACTCAGGATGTTCAACATTCCTTATTTTCAGACAGTCAGTTTCATATTTGGGATAATGCATTTGAATCAATCATTTTTTCTTACCTTAAAAATGTGACTTTTTCCCTGTGGGCTGTTAGGTTCGCGGGGGCTGAAAATGATTCATTTTATTGCGTCATTCTTGGCGCAGACTTTTTTGGCGCAAAAAATCTTTTCTGTTTCCGGCGTCATACGTGTCGCCGGAAGTTGCGTCATTTTTTGACGTTCTTTTTAGCCAAAAATGTCGGCGTTCCGGATGTGGCGTCATTTTTGGCGCCAAAAGCATTTAGGCGCCAAATAATGTGGGCGTCTTATTTGGCGCTAAAAAAAATATGGGCGTCGCTTTTGTCTCCACATTATTTAAGTCTCATTTTTCATTGCTTCTGGTTGCTAGAAGCTTGTTCTTTGGCATTTTTTCCCATTCCTGAAACTGTCATTTAAGGAATTTGATCAATTTTGCTTTATATGTTGTTTTTTCTCTTACATATTGCAAGATGTCTCATGTTGCATCTGAGTCTGAAGATACTTCAGGAAAATCGCTGCCTGGTGCTGGAACTACCAAAGCTAAGTGTATCTGCTGTAAACTTTTGGTAGCTGTTCCTCCAGCTGTTGTTTGTATTAAATGTCATGACAAACTTGTTAATGCAGAAAATATTTCCTTTAGTAAAATTACCATTACCTGTTGCAGTTCCATCAACATCTAATGTTCAGAGTGTTCCTGATAACATAAGAGATTTTGTTTCTGAATCTATTAAGAAAGCTATGTCTGTTATTCCTCCTTCTAGTAAACATAAAAAGTCTTTTAAAACTTCTCTTTATCCAGATGAATTTTTAAATGAACATCATCATTCTGATTCTAATGATTCTTCTGGTTCAGAGGATTCTGTTTCAGAGGTTGATGCTGATAAATCTTCATATTTATTTAAAATGGAATTTATTCATTCTTTACTTAAAGAAGTCCTAATTGCATTAGAAATTGAGGATTCTGGTCCTCTTGATACTAAATCTAAACGTTTAGACAAGGTCTTTAAATCTCCTGTAGTTATTCCAGAAGTTTTTCCTGTTCCTGGTGCTATTTCTGAAGTAATTTCCAGGGAATGGAATAATTTGGGTAATTCATTTACTCCTTCTAAACGTTTTAAGCAATTATATCCTGTCTAACAGATTACAGTTTTGGGACAAAATCCCTAAAGTTGATGGGGCTATCTCTACCCTTGCTAAACGTACTACTATTCCTACGGCAGATGGTACTTCCTTTAAGGATCCTTTAGATAGGAAAATTGAATCCTTTCTAAGAAAAGCTTATTTGTGTTCAGGTAATCTTCTTAGACCTGCTATATCTTTGGCGGATGTTGCTGCAGCTTCAACTTTTTGGTTGGAAACTTTAGCGCAACAAGTAACAGATCATGATTCTCATAACATTATTATTCTTCTTCAACATGCTAATAATTTTATCTGTGATGCCATTTTTGATATTATCAGAGTTGATGTCAGGTTTATGTCTCTAGCTATTTTAGCTAGAAGAGCTTTATGGCTTAAAACTTGGAATGCTGATATGTCTTCTAAATCGACTCTACTTTCTCCAACATAGGTGTGTCCGGTCCACGGCGTCATCCTTACTTGTGGGATATTCTCTTCCCCAACAGGAAATGGCAAAGAGCCCAGCAAAGCTGGTCACATGATACCTCCTAGGCTCCGCCTTCCCCAGTCATTCTCTTTGCCGTTGTACAGGCAACATCTCCACGGAGATGGCTTAGAGTTTTTTGGTGTTTAAATGCTTCTTCTGAGGCTATTTTTGGGAGAAAGGTTTTGCAAGCCGTGGTGCCTTCCATCTAGGTGACCTGATTTGCTCCCTCCCTTCATCCGTGTCCTAAAGCTTTGGTATTGGTTCCCACAAGTAAGGATGACGCCATGGACCGGACACACCTATGTTGGAGAAAACAGAATTTATGTTTACCTGATAAATTACTTTCTCCAACAGTGTGTCCGGTCCACGGCCCGCCCTGGTTTTTTAATCAGGTCTGATAATTTATTTTCTTTAACTACAGTCACCACGGTATCATATGATTTCTCCTATGCAAATATTCCTCCTTTACGTCGGTCGAATGACTGGGGAAGGCGGAGCCTAGGAGGGATCATGTGACCAGCTTTGCTGGGCTCTTTGCCATTTCCTGTTGGGGAAGAGAATATCCCACAAGTAAGGATGACGCCGTGGACCGGACACACCGTTGGAGAAAGTAATTTATCAGGTAAACATAAATTCTGTTTTCCCTTTCTTTCCAGGGTAATAAATTATTTGGTTCTCAGTGGATTCTATTATCTCAACTGTTACTGGTGGGAAAGGAACTTTTTTACCACAGGATAAAAAATCTAAGGGTAAAAACAGGGCTAATAATCGTTTTCGTTCCTTTCGTTTCAACAAAGAACAAAAGCCTGATCCTTCATCCTCAGGAGCAGTTTCAGTTTGGAAACCATCTCCAGTCTGGAATAAATCCAAGCCTTCTAGAAAAGCAAAGCCAGCTTCTAAGTCCACATGAAGGTGCGGCCCTCATTCCAGCTCAGCTGGTAGGGGGCAGATTACGTTTTTTTCAAAGAAATTTGGATCAATTCTGTTCACAATCTTTGGATTCAGAACATTATTTCAGAAGGGTACAGAATTGGTTTCAAGATAAGACCTCCTGCAAAGAGATTCTTTCCCGTGTCCCAGTAAACCCAGCGAAAGCTCAAGCATTTCTGAAATGTGTTTCAGATCTAGAGTTGGCTGGAGTAATTATGCCAGTTCCAGTTCTGAAACAGGGTCTGGGGTTTTATTCGAATCTCTTCATTGTACCAAAGAAGGAGAATTCCTTCAGACCAGTTCTGGATCTAAAAATATTGAATCATTATGTAAGGATACCAACATTCAAAATGGTAACTGTAAGGACTATCCTGCCTTTTGTTCAGCAAGGGCATTATATGTCTACAATAGATTTACAGGATGCATATCTGCATATTCCGATTCATCCAGCGCACTATCAGTTTCTGAGATTCTCTTTCCTAGACAAGCATTACCAGTTTGTGGCTCTGCCGTTTGGCCTAGCAACAGCTCCAAGAATTTTTACAAAAGTTCTCGGTGCCCTTCTATCTGTAATCAGAGAACAGGGTATTGTGGTATTTCCTTATTTGGACGATATCTTGGTACTTGCTCAGTCTTCACATTTAGCAGAATTTCATACGAATCGACTTTTGTTGTTTCTTCAAAATCATGGTTGGAGGATCAATTCACTAAAAAGTTCATTGATTCCTCAGACAAGGGTAACCTTTTTGGGTTTCCAGATAGATTCAGTGTCCATGACTCTGTCTTTGACAGACAAGAGACGTCTAAAATTGATTTCAGCTTGTCGAAACCTTCAGTCACAATCATTCCCTTCGGTAGCCTTATGCATGGAAATTCTAGGTCTTATGACTGCTGCATCGGACGCGATCCCCTTTGCTCGTTTTCACATGCGACCTCTTCAGCTCTGTATGCTGAACCAATGGTGCAGGGATTACACAAAGATATCTCAATTAATATCTTTAAAACCAATTGTACGACACTCTCTGACGTGGTGGACAGATCACCATCGTTTAGTTCAGGGGGCTTCTTTTGTTCTTCCGACCTGGACTGTAATTTCAACAGATGCAAGTCTTACAGGTTGGGGAGCTGTGTGGGGGTCTCTGACAGCACAAGGGGTTTGGGAATCTCAGGAGGTGAGATTACCGATCAATATTTTGGAACTCCGTGCAATTTTCAGAGCTCTTCAGTCTTGGCCTCTTCTGAAGAGAGAATTGTTCATTTGTTTTCAGACAGACAATGTCACAACTGTGGCATACATCAATCATCAAGGAGGGACTCACAGTCCTCTGGCTATGAAAGAAGTATCTCGAATTCTGGTTTGGGCGGAATCCAGCTCCTGTCTAATCTCTGTGGTTCATATTCCAGGAATAGACAATTGGGAAGAGGATTATCTCAGTCGCCAAACGTTGCATCCGGGCGAATGGTCTCTTCACCCAGAGGTATTTCTTCAGATTGTTCAAATGTGGGAACTTCCAGAAATATATCTGATGGCTTCTTATCTAAACAAGAAACTTCCCAGGTATCTGTCCAGATCCCGGGATCCTCAGGCGGAGGCAGTGGATGCATTATCACTTCCTTGGAAGTATCATCCTGCCTATATCCGCCTCTAGTTCTTCTTCCAAGAGTAATCTCCAAGATTCTGAAGGAATGCTCGTTTGTTCTGCTGGTAGCTCCAGCATGGCCTCACAGGTTTTGGTATGCGGATCTTGTCCGGATGGCCTCTTGCCAACCGTGGACTCTTCCGTTAAGACCAGACCTTCTGTCGCAAGGTCCTTTTTTCCATCAGGATCTCAAATCCTTAAATTTAAAGGTATGGAGATTGAACGCTTGATTCTTGGTCAAAGAGGTTTCTCTGACTCTGTGATTAATACTATGTTACAGGCTCGTAAATCTGTATCTAGAGAGATATATTATAGAGTCTGGAAGACTTAGATTTCTTGGTGTCTTTCTCAGCATTTTTCCTGGCATTCTTTTAGAATTCCGAGAATTTTACAGTTTCTTCAGGATGGTTTAGATAAAGGTTTGTCCGCAAGTTCCTTGAAAGGTCAAATCTCTGCTCTTTCTGTTCTTTTTCACAGAAAGATTGCTAATCTTCCTGATATTCATTGTTTTGTACAAGCCTTGGTTCGTATAAAACCTGTCATTAAGTCAATTTCTCCTACTTGGAGTTTGAATTTGGTTCTGGGGGCTCTTCAAGCTCCTCTGTTTGAACCTATGCATTCATTGGACATTAAATTACTTTCTTGGAAAGTTTTGTTCCTTTTGGCCATCTCTTCTGCCAGAAGAGTCTCTGAATTGTCTGCTCTTTCTTGTGAGTCTCCTTTTCTGATTTTTCATCAGGATAAGGCGGTGTTGCGAACTTCTTTTAAATTTTTACCTAAGGTTGTGAATTCCAACAACATTAGTAGAGAAATTGTAGTTCCTTCATTATGCCCTAATCCTAAGAATTCTAAGGAGAAATCATTGCATTCTTTGGATGTTGTTAGAGCTTTGAAATATTATGTTGAAGCTACTAAGACTTTCCGAAAGACTTCTAGTCTATTTGTCATCTTTTCCGGTTCTAGAAAAGGCCAGAAAGCTTCTGCCATTTCTTTGGCATCTTGGTTGAAATCTTTAATTCATCATGCCTATGTTGAGTAGGGTAAAACTCCGCCTCAGAGGATTACAGCTCATTCTACTAGGTCAGTTTCTACTTTTTGGGCGTTTAGGAATGAAGCTTCGGTTGATCAGATTTGCAAAGCAGCAACTTGGTCTTCTTTGCATACTTTCACTAAATTCTACCATTTTGATGTGTTTTCTTCTTCTGAAGCAATTTTTGGTAGAAAAGTACTTCAGGCAGCTGTTTCAGTTTGAATCTTCTGCTTATGTTTTCATTTAAACTTTATTTTGGGTGTGGATTATTTTCAGCAGGAATTGGCTGTCTTTATTTTATCCCTCCCTCTCTAGTGACTCTTGCGTGGAAAGATCCACATCTTGGGTAGTCATTATCCCATACGTCACTAGCTCATGGACTCTTGCTAATTACATGAAAGAAAACATAATTTATGTAAGAACTTACCTGATAAATTCATTTCTTTCATATTAGCAAGAGTCCATGAGGCCCACCCTTTTTTGTGGTGGTTATGATTTTTTTTGTATAAAGCACAATTATTCCAATTCCTTATTTTTTATGCTTTCGCACTTTTTTCTTATCACCCCACTTCTTGGCTATTCGTTAAACTGATTTGTGGGTGTGGTGAGGGGTGTATTTATAGGCATTTTGAGGTTTGGGAAGCTTTGCCCCTCCTGGTAGGAATGTATATCCCATATGTCACTAGCTCATGGACTCTTGCTAATATGAAAGAAATGAATTTATCAGGTAAGTTCTTACATAAATTATGTTGTTTCACCCAAGTCTGCTTCCCAGTGGAGGGCAGTTTGTGGCTTTGAAATTGTGTGTGTTTCCTGTATGAATAAATATAAGTGGGACACCGCACTTTTCTGTCTATTTTCTGCACTGCACAGTTTCTCAAAAATGTTTTTGGTCTTGGCCTCCCTCCCCGTCCTGTTATATAGCGTGAGAGCTGAGGCTATCTGTAGATATACAAACCACTGCAGATGCATAGGTCTAAGTTTGTCCTGTAGTTGATTGTAAGTCAAAATCTTCCTATTAATTAAAAAGTCTGCTATCCGGTATAAGTCCTTGTGTGCCCACTTGTCTATCAGTTTATGTAATTCTCCTGAAATTATATACTTCAATAGTCTTATTAAAGAATTAGTCGGTAATAGTGTTCCATTTCTATTGGTTATTGCTAGCTGCTTGATAGCTATTTTAGTGATCGGGTTTTGGTAGCCCCCAGGTCTCCCTCTAGTTTCTTTACCCCATAATATATCGTCCGGGCCGTCGTAACCCCCAATGAGAGCCTCTAACTGGGGCCATACTACGTCCTCTTGTTTCCTCCCTAAGAGAGAGTTTTGGGCTAGTCTAGAAGCTGAGTAATAATCCATCAAATTAGGAAGTCCCACCCCTCCCAACTGACGATGTCTGGTGAGAGTATCTCGAGATATCCTCGCATGTCTAGATCCTCTGAGGAATCTATGTAAGTCTGTCTGAAGGGCCTTCAAGTCAGATTTATCTATCTTTACAGGTAAGGAGCGAAATAAGTATAGGATTCTTGGGAGAATGTTCATCTTAATCGACGAGAGTCTCCCATACCAAGAGAAGTTATGCTTCTTCCACTTCTGTAGATCAGATCTGATTGATTTAAACATAGGTATATAATTAGCTCTATATAATTGGGTAGATTGTGCCGTTAGTCTAATCCCCAAATACTTTATGTCATCTTTCACCCATTTAAAGTCGAAGTTTGTTTCTATCAGTTTGATAGTGTGTTTTGGTAGACCTATTGAGAGCGCCTCACATTTGTCTGTTTATTTTATATCCTGAAACGGAGGAGAACTGTTGTATGTTTTTATATATGTTGGGAAGTGAAATGAGTGGCTTGGTGACTGTTAACAATACATCATCTGCGAACAAGGTGATCTTATGCTGAAAATGTTGTATTTGCATGCCTGAGATGTCGGGGGAGTTTCTTATGTTTGCAGCTAGTGGTTCGATACATATCGCAAAAAGAAGGGGCGACAAGGGGCAGCCTTGCCTGGTGCCATTAAGAATATTAAAAGTGTTGGACTGATGTCCAATAGCTCTGATATACGCTGTGGGTGTTGAGTACAAACCTCTCAGTGCTGCCATGAATGACCCAGTGAACCCCATCCTTGTCAAAACTGTATCCATATACGCCCAGTCCACCCTATCGAACGCCTTCTCCGCATCCAAGGATAGGACCAGAGAAGGCGTTCGCTCATGGTACAAATAATCCATAACCGTAATCATTTGTCTAATATTGTCTGGTGCCTCTCTATTTTTTATGAACCCTACCTGGTCCGGGTGCACAATAGAGGGTAGAATATGTTTCAAGTGGTTAGCCAGGATTTTAGTAACAATTTTCATATCTTGGTTTATTAGAGATATGGGTCTGTAACTAGAACACAGTGTAGCGTTTCTACCCTTTTTTGGTATTACAATGATTTTGGCTTGTAAAAGGTCAGCAGATATGGGCTGGCCTTCTAGAATATGGTTGGCAAATTTAACTATATGTGGGATCAGGATCTGTCTGAAGAGTCTATAATATTCCCCCGGGAATCCGTCAGGACCCGGGGCCTTGCCTGGTTTGAGCTCTTTTATAGCTGTCACCACTTCAGCTTGTGTGATTTCTGCATTTAATTTGTCTTGGTCTTCTGTAGTCAAGTGTGGAAGGTTTGCTAAATCTAAGAAATTTTCAAGCACACTTTGTGTTTGGGTATTATGTTGGACCTTCTCCCCATCTTACAGGTTTCTATAGTACTCTGCAAATGTGTCCACAATTTCTTGTGGATGAGATGTAATACTCCCTGTTCCTGTCTGAATACTCGGAATAGATACTAACTGATATTCATCTCTAATTTTTTGGCTAAATACCTGTCAGGCTTGTTTGCATATATGAAATAGTTGGCTTTAAGCCTTTAGGCTGCTCTAATAGAGTTATTATTTAATAATGCAAGCAAATCTGTCTTTTTCTGTGTCAAGGTCTGTAAAATGAGTCGTGAATTGGTCCGTTTGTGCTCCTTTTCTAAAGAGTCAATATCCCGCTGTAACCTCAAGTATCTATTGTCGGTCTCTTTCTTGTGTATGGCTTTTTCTTTGATTAACAGTCCTCGAAACACCGATTTGTGCGCTGCCCAAACCGAGATCGGGTTCACAGTAGAATC